>NC_040035.1:14027332-14251001 GCF_003713205.1 Coffea eugenioides | reverse complement strand
TAGCCGAGCAATGGTTAGAGGCTATGGTTAACATTTTCACAGCTTTGAACTACACAGAACAGAGACAAGTGAATTTTGCAGTGTTTCAATTTGAAGGACCGGCCCGAGCATGGTGGAACGTAATTAGAGCAAAGTGGGAAAGAGAGCAAACCGTATGGACCTGGGCGAACTTTATCAGGGAGTTTAACGAGAAGTACCTCCCACCTTTAGTCCAAGAAAGGAGGGAGGGCGAATTTATTGGACTACGCCAAGGGACATTAAGTGTGGCTGAATACGAAACAAAATTCACCAAACTATCCAAGTTTGCCTCCGAATTCGTAGCTACGGAACCGAGAAGAGTGAGGCGGTTCATACAAGGATTGAACCTGGACATCCAAGAGGCGTTGGCAGCCGCGCAAGCCGCGCAAGTGAATACCTTTACGGAGGCCCTTGAGAAGGCTCAACGAATCGAGAGAGCCAAGGCACAAATAAAGGCCTCCCAAACTCGGAAAAGAGGTGCATCGGGCAGTGGATTAGAAGAGTTTAGTGAAACAGCGCCGTCTAAAGTTCAAAAGGGGAGCCAGTTATCCTATCCGCCATGGACAATAAGGGCGATGGAAGAGAGGTCTATTAAAGGAAGTCAAATTGGATCTAAGGAGATTTCTCAAGATAGTCAAAAGGTGACCTCTCCCTTGATTTGTGGTTACTGTGGAAAGGCCAACCACACCGAGGATGCTTGTTGGCGAAAAGGGGGGAAATGTCTAATTTGTGGAAGCAGTGAGCATCAAGTGAGCACTTGTCCGAGGAGGCATCTACGTGAGGGTAGTACTCAGTCACTGGATGGGACTAAAGCAAAACCGACGAAAGAAAAAGTGAACCGAACAAATGTACCGGCCAAAGCATATGCATTAGACAACCGAACGGTTCCTGACTCGCCTGAGGCTAATGAAGGTGAGAAAAATTTCGAGGACGAAATTTCCTAAGGGGGGGAGAGTGTGAGAACCCTAAACCTTGCATATTTTCTAAGTGTTTTGGTTTACTCTTGTTCCCGTTTAATTGAAGTATTGTTCACTAATCGTTTTAAAAACGGGAAGGCTTTGTTGTTATGTGCAATTATGTATGAGCTCTGTATGTATGTGTACGTGTTAGAAGTACAATTGAGCGTGGCAATCAAACTTGGAAAAGAGGAAAAATTTTGCGAAAATGCTGAAGGACCGAATCCGGCCGGATTGTTGGCCGGATTGTGGAGAAGTTTTGAAAAAAAATGAGTTTCGTCTCTGCCTCATATCCGGCCAGGAATCCGGCCAGAAACCGGCCGGATTGTGACAGGACAGCTGGTTTGACCAGCGTTTTTTCTTCCTTCTTATCACTTTTGATCACCAAAATATCTCATTTCTCTTCTTGTTCAGCCGTGAGCTTTGAGAGCAAAGAGAGAAAAAACTCTTCAATCTTCATCTTTGATTTTTGCTTCAATCTTGGAACTTCACCGATAGAATTTAAATTCCCTCCGTACAAGTGAGCTTCTTGGAAGGTTAAAGCTTTTGGGTGGAGTGATTTTAAAGGGGAAGCTTGGAATTGCTAGTCTTCTTGAGTTGTGAGGTAAGATGATTAAGAAAGTTCTCTCTTGCATTGCTAATGGTTAAATTGTGAATTGTAAGGGTTGGATATGTTATTTTGTGAGTTATATCTTGATTTGGGGTTGAGTATGGTGAAGTTTTCTATTTAATTATGATTTTTCTGTTTGCATATGATTTTGTCTATGTGGCCAAGTATGATGAATGTAAATGTTATAGAATGAGGCTAGGAGGTGTGAATGATGGTTATTTGCAAGCAAGTTTGGTTTGGAAGGAAAATTGGGAAGACTAGGTTTCAATGTTCTTCATTCTGTCCGAATTTATATCTCATAGATAGAGGCCCAATTGGACTTTGTTCAAAACATGAAAGTTGTAGGTATTGATGAGGTTAAAGTGCCTGCAAAATTTCAGGTCATTTGGATTAGTGTAGAGAGAGATATGTCGATTTTACTATTGCTGATCTGGGTTGCTCAGACTGTGAAAACTGCGTTTGTATTTGGTTGTTTTGACTGGCATTGGTTTGGATTTTGAAGTTGGTGTCTTCTGATGAAATGTAGCTGGATGTCTTAGCTAACTTATGCCTTTGGAATTTCGGCATTTGGACTTGTATAGACTGAGTTGTGTTTATTACAGTTTTGTGTGTTTTGCAAACCTGTTTTGGTAATTCTGGTTTAGTATTTGGCACGTTTGACCTAGTTGTGCTAGGATTTGGACTGAGTAGCCTTCTACATTGTTGTAACCCTGTCTTTTAGCTTCGAGATGGTGGGTCTTGCACCCTCATCCGATAATCGTAGCACCATTGGTGCCAAAACCGCAAAAATGATGTCAAAACTGTTTTTATCCGGAAATGTTTCTAGCTTGCTCTTTGTATTTATTGTGTATTTATATGACTTGTAAGCCTAGTGAATGGCTTTTGGATGGGATTATTCTATATGACACGTTGGGACTGATTTGAGAAAAATAATGAAGCCATTAATGGCTGGAAAATAGGTAAACACAAGGGACATGCCGTCCGTTTGTTTTCTTGGAAATTGAATAAGTTAAAGTGGTTTTGGAAATGTATCTTGTATCAAATTGGGTGTATTTCCTTGAGAATTTCATTTGGGTTTTTCAAATATTGATTCGAGGGCTAAGTTCTAGTTAAACTTGTATATTTCCGCAAGGCAACTAATGTGACCATTTTACCGTTCGAAAACATGTTACCTCTTCGATTTGAACCACCAAATGTTTACTTACCCCGTATTCAAAATAAAGAGGTTTGAATTAGGGGTTTTATCGGCCAAGTTAGGGTTTTCTCGGCCACAAGTGAACTACTTTCAAGTAAAGTTTTACGAGTCCTCTTTTCCATATGATTCTCATCAAAACCCTTATTATATAACCACTACTTGAATATATAGTGGCTTGTAGCTGCACGAATGATTCTTTACAATTCCAAGAGAATATTTCCTTAGCCTATCTATTGGGATTTTGATTTGTTATGGTTAAATGTTTTTCGTTAGAGATTTTATAACCCTTTTGGTTTGGATTGCATTAGGGTTATTCTTATTCACGGATCCAAACGCCCTCTTTACACTTTGAAAGTCCTTTTATACGTTTACTCGCGCGTAGTCGGGTATTTCTTGATTTCAGTCTTTGTGGCCTTTTAGGTTTCCGTGGTGATTGAGAAGTGGGCGTTATTTTGCGTGTATAGGTGAGTGTTCCTTATTTGTTATATTTCCTGATTATATGGCTTGTTTGAATGATTGATAACATGTTAAACGCTTTCAATGATTGCTAAAACGATTTTCGAGGCGAGTGTGTACTTTACCGCACTTAGCCTAAATGATTGTGAATGTTAATGATTGAGCGATTGAAATGTTAATTGTGCATGAATGTAGGCCTTCGGGCTGAACTGGCCATAGCCCCTTGTTACCGGTCGTCTCGAGCCAGTCGGACTCGGTCGAGCGATTAGGAACTTGGGTGAACGATCCGGTATACTCGAGTATTACCCTGTAGGTTGGTGGAGCCTGGCCAAAAGCCAGGGACGGGGTGAATGAAATGAATGAATGAATGAATGAAGGGTTTTACTTATACAAAAATGTATTTTCAAATGATTGAAGGAAGGAGAATGGAAGGAGAATGAATGAATGAATGAATGGCTCCTTGTGAGCACGTATCCTTTTAATGAATGTGTTTATCGCTTTATTGTACTTGTATCGTGAATTGTTGTTTACATGCATTTGTTTCTCTTGTTGCTTATGTGTACGGAACCTCACTGAGCTTTCCAGCTCATCCCTTTAGTTTTGTTTTCCTTAGCAGGGGAAGACGTGCGAGGATGGAAGCTACGAATAGATTAGCCGTTTTAGCACTTCGGTTTCTTTTGTAAAGGTTCTCGCCCTAGTGCTTGGCACGGGCTAGTTGTATGGGGAAATTGAGAACCTATATTTTGACAGTTGTACTTCCTTTGAGACAGTAATGTATATAAGTTTGCGTTTAAGTTTGGAATTATTGTTATTTCGATTGTTTTGGGGATTTTATTATCTTTTCTTATAGTGACTGACTGAGTCCCGGCGAGAGCTGGGCAGGCGGCCCGCCGATACCCTGGGGTACGCCCTAGGGAGAAGTGGGGCCGTTACAGTTGGTATCAGAGCCTGCTTCGCGTGGTCTCTGCGCGGAGTGAGCCTGGACTGAGTGATAAATAGGTATGATGGATTAAGTGCTCGTTGGAGCATAAGTTTTGAATTGTGAATGTTATAGGCCTTAAATCTTTCTCGTGGTATCTAAGGACAATAGATAGGTACGTCTGGGAGGAATTCCGATTGTAGATGGTTTACTCTTGGGACTGGCCAGCTCGAGAGGTGAATTATCTTATTTCGGATTCTCGTACCCGAGTACTCCAGAGTTGAGATGATGTTAAGTATATGAGATTTATATTTTGGGACCATGAACAGGCTTTGTCCAACTACAATGAGTACTAGAGGTGAGTACTAGAGGTTAAGGGATATCCAGTGTGAACAGTAAGTGACGTGAGAGACCGGACGGGGTTACCTTAGCTGAAACTAGGACGACACATCACATCCTCGTTTAATTCGCCCGTATATTCTTAGTATATGACGTCCATTGCTGTAATTGTGTGTATGAATGTTTTCCTGACTTGTTACGTACTTGTGTAATTGATTTGATATATGGAGTGCTATGTGCAAATATGTTACTTGTGTACTTGGTACCTCGATTTTGTTGCTTTAGTCATCTTATCGCCTTTATTTATTAAATTACTTTTGAAAAAAAAAAAAGAAAAGGAAGAAAAAATATGGACGGGAGACGTAGTCAGGGACGTGGTCGAGGCCGTGGAACTAAACGGACCCCAGAACCTAGAGTAGAAAGGGAAACATCCGCCGAACAAGAACAAGAACCTAGAGTTGAGGCCGGAGACCAAATGGCGACGGCAATTCAACAAATGGCAAATATTTTAGCGCGGTTGGTGGATCAACAGGGCCAAATACCTGTGAATCAACCCCAGAACCCTGAGATGGGCGAAGATAAGGCTCTGGAGAGGTTTCAGAAGTTTGCACCTCCAAAATTCGCTGGAGGGCCTGATCCGGATATCGCTGAGCAATGGTTAGAGGCCATGGTGAATATATTCACAGCCTTAAACTATACCGAGCAAAGGCAAGTGAACTTCGCAGTGTTCCAATTTGAAGGACCGGCTCGATCATGGTGGAACGTAATTAGAGCAAAATGGGAAAGGGAACGAACCATATGGACTTGGGCGAACTTTACCAGAGAATTTCACGAGAAGTACCTCCCACCTTTAGTTCAAGAAAGGAGGGAGGACGAATTTATTGGACTACGCCAAGGGACA
The DNA here is from genome assembly GCF_003713205.1 of Coffea eugenioides. NCBI lineage: Eukaryota > Viridiplantae > Streptophyta > Magnoliopsida > Gentianales > Rubiaceae > Coffea > Coffea eugenioides. The sequence goes on along the minus strand of NC_040035.1, from coordinate 14,245,607 downwards.
TTAAGTGTGGCTGAATACGAAACAAAATTCACCAAACTATCCAAGTTTGCCTCCGAATTAGTAGCTACGGAACCGAGAAGAGTGAGGCGGTTCATACAAGGATTGAACCTGGACATCCAAGAGGCGTTGGCAGCCGCGCAAGTGAATACCTTTACGGAGGCCCTTGAGAAGGCTCAACGAATCGAGAGAGCCAAGGCACAAATAAAGGCCTCCCAAACTCGGAAAAGAGGTGCATCGGGCAGTGGATTAGAAGAGTTTAGTGAAACAATGGCGCCGTCTAAAGTTCAAAAGGGGAGCCAGTTATCCTATCCGCCATGGACAATAAGGGCGATGGAAGAGAGGTCTACTAAAGGAAGTCAAATTGGATCTAAGGAGATTTCTCAAGATAGTCAAAAGGTGACCTCTCCCTTGATTTGTGGTTACTGTGGAAAGGCCAACCACACCGAGGATGCTTGTTGGCGAAAAGGGGGGAAATGTCTAATTTGTGGAAGCAGTGAGCATCAAGTGAGCACTTGTCCGAGGAGGCATCTACGTGAGGGTAGTACTCAGTCACTGGATGGGACTAAAGCAAAACCGACGAAAGAAAAAGTGAACCGAACAAATGTACCGGCCAAAGCATATGCATTAGACAACCGAACGGTTCCTGACTCGCCTGAGGCTAATGAAGGTGAGAAAAATTTCGAGGACGAAATTTCCTAAGGGGGGGAGAGTGTGAGAACCCTAAACCTTGCATATTTTCTAAGTGTTTTGGTTTACTCTTGTTCCCGTTTAATTGAAGTATTGTTCACTAATCGTTTTAAAAACGGGAAGGCTTTGTTGTTATGTGCAATTATGTATGAGCTCTGTATGTATGTGTACGTGTTAGAAGTACAATTGAGCGTGGCAATCAAACTTGGAAAAGAGGAAAAATTTTGCGAAAATGCTGAAGGACCGAATCCGGCCGGATTGTTGGCCGGATTGTGGAGAAGTTTTGAAAAAAAATGAGTTTCGTCTCTGCCTCATATCCGGCCAGGAATCCGGCCAGAAACCGGCCGGATTGTGACAGGACAGCTGGTTTGACCAGCGTTTTTTCTTCCTTCTTATCACTTTTGATCACCAAAATATCTCATTTCTCTTCTTGTTCAGCCGTGAGCTTTGAGAGCAAAGAGAGAAAAAACTCTTCAATCTTCATCTTTGATTTTTGCTTCAATCTTGGAACTTCACCGATAGAATTTAAATTCCCTCCGTACAAGTGAGCTTCTTGGAAGGTTAAAGCTTTTGGGTGGAGTGATTTTAAAGGGGAAGCTTGGAATTGCTAGTCTTCTTGAGTTGTGAGGTAAGATGATTAAGAAAGTTCTCTCTTGCATTGCTAATGGTTAAATTGTGAATTGTAAGGGTTGGATATGTTATTTTGTGAGTTATATCTTGATTTGGGGTTGAGTATGGTGAAGTTTTCTATTTAATTATGATTTTTCTGTTTGCATATGATTTTGTCTATGTGGCCAAGTATGATGAATGTAAATGTTATAGAATGAGGCTAGGAGGTGTGAATGATGGTTATTTGCAAGCAAGTTTGGTTTGGAAGGAAAATTGGGAAGACTAGGTTTCAATGTTCTTCATTCTGTCCGAATTTATATCTCATAGATAGAGGCCCAATTGGACTTTGTTCAAAACATGAAAGTTGTAGGTATTGATGAGGTTAAAGTGCCTGCAAAATTTCAGGTCATTTGGATTAGTGTAGAGAGAGATATGTCGATTTTACTATTGCTGATCTGGGTTGCTCAGACTGTGAAAACTGCGTTTGTATTTGGTTGTTTTGACTGGCATTGGTTTGGATTTTGAAGTTGGTGTCTTCTGATGAAATGTAGCTGGATGTCTTAGCTAACTTATGCCTTTGGAATTTCGGCATTTGGACTTGTATAGACTGAGTTGTGTTTATTACAGTTTTGTGTGTTTTGCAAACCTGTTTTGGTAATTCTGGTTTAGTATTTGGCACGTTTGACCTAGTTGTGCTAGGATTTGGACTGAGTAGCCTTCTACATTGTTGTAGCCCTGTCTTTTAGCTTCGAGATGGTGGGTCTTGCACCCTCATCCGATAATCGTAGCACCATTGGTGCCAAAACCGCAAAAATGATGTCAAAACTGTTTTTATCCGGAAATGTTTCTAGCTTGCTCTTTGTATTTATTGTGTATTTATATGACTTGTAAGCCTAGTGAATGGCTTTTGGATGGGATTATTCTATATGACACGTTGGGACTGATTTGAGAAAAAAATAATGAAGCCATTAATGGCTGGAAAATAGGTAAACACAAGGGACATGCCGTCCGTTTGTTTTCTTGGAAATTGAATAAGTTAAAGTGGTTGGAAATGTATCTTGTATCAAATTGGGTGTATTTCCTTGAGAATTCATTTGGGTTTTTCAAATATTGATTCGAGGGCTAAGTTCTAGTTAAACTTGTATATTTCCGCAAGGCAACTAATGTGACCATTTTACCGTTCGAAAACATGTTACCTCTTCGATTTGAACCACCAAATGTTTACTTACCCCGTATTCAAAATAAAGAGGTTTGAATTAGGGGTTTTATCGGCCAAGTTAGGGTTTTCTCGGCCACAAGTGAACTACTTTCAAGTAAAGTTTTACGAGTCCTCTTTTCCATATGATTCTCATCAAAACCCTTATTATATAACCACTACTTGAATATATAGTGGCTTGTAGCTGCACGAATGATTCTTTACAATTCCAAGAGAATATTTCCTTAGCCTATCTATTGGGATTTTGATTTGTTATGGTTAAATGTTTTTCGTTAGAGATTTTATAACCCTTTTGGTTTGGATTGCATTAGGGTTATTCTTATTCACGGATCCAAACGCCCTCTTTACACTTTGAAAGTCCTTTTATACGTTCACTCGCGAGTAGTCGGGTTTTGGTTGTTTTCATCTAAATCATGTTAGATGGATTGTAATGTGGTCTTTGTGGCCTTTTAGGTTTCCGTGGTGATTGAGAAGTGGGCGTTATTTTGCGTGTATAGGTGAGTGTTCCTTATTTGTTATATTTCCTGATTATATGGCTTGTTTGAATGATTGATAACATGTTAAACGCTTTCAATGATTGCTAAAACGATTTTCGAGGCGAGTGTGTACTTTACCGCACTTAGCCTAAATGATTGTGAATTTTAATGATTGAGCAATTGAAATGTTAATTGTGCATGAATGTAGGCCTTCGGGCTGAACTGGCCATAGCCCCTTGTTACCGGTCGTCTCGAGCCAGTCGGACTCGGTCGAGCGATTAGGAACTTGGGTGAACGATTCGGTATACTCGAGTATTACCCTGTAGGTTGGTGGAGCCTGGCCAAAAGCCAGGGACGGGGTGAATGAAATGAATGAATGAATGAGGGGTTTTACTTATACAAAATGTATTTTCAAATGATTGAAGGAAGGAGAATGGAAGGAGAATGAATGAATGCACGAATGGCTCCTTGTGAGCACGTATCCTTTTAATGAATGTGTTTATCGCTTTATTGTACTTGTATCGTGAATTGTTGTTTACATGCATTTGTTTCTCTTGTTGCCTATGTGTACGGAACCTCACTGAGCTTTCCAGCTCATCCCTTTAGTTTTGTTTTCCTTAGCAGGGGAAGACGTGCGAGGATGGAAGCTACGAATAGATTAGCCGTTTTAGCACTTCGGTTTCTTTTGTAAAGGTTCTCGCCCTAGTGCTTGGCACGGGCTAGTTGTATGGGGAATTGAGAACCTATATTTTGACAGTTGTACTTCCATTGAGACAGTAATGTATATAAGTTTACGTTTAAGTTTGGAATTATTGTTATTTCGATTGTTTTGTGGATTTTATTCTCTTTTCTTATAGTGACTGACTGAGTCCCGGCGAGAGTTGGGCAGGCGGCCCGCCGATACCCTGGGGTACGCCCTAGGGAGAAGTGGGGCCGTTACAGTGGCTCCAGAAAATGGTGGATATTTTTGCTGCTTTGCACTACACCGAGAAAAGGCAGGTGACCTTCGCCGTATTCCAGCTAGAAGGGGCAGCCCGTTCCTGGTGGAACGTCATTCGACAGAAGTGGAGTCGGGAGCAAATGCCCCGGACTTGGGTGAACTTCATGCACGAGTTCAACGCTAAATTCTTCCCTCCTCTAGTCCAGGAACGGAAGGAAGATGAGTTTATCCGACTTCGCCAAGGGGCCCAGTCTGTAGCAGAATACGAGAGTCAGTTCACCCGCCTGTCCAAATTTGCTCCTGAGCTGATCATGATCGAGCAGCGGCGAATAAGGCGTTTTATCCAGGGCTTGAACGTAGAAATTCAGAAGGATCTCGCGGTGGCCCAGATTAATGCTTTTAGTAAGGCCGTAGAGAATGCGCAATAAGTAGAGAATGCTAAGCTGCAGGTGAAAAACTTCCAAGCCAAGAAAATGGGCTTTCTTGGGAGTAGCTCTGAGCAAGAAGGTACAAGTACGCCCCCTAAGATTGGAAAGGGAAACGGGGGAGTACGACAACCGGGGGTATCGCGTGATGTCTTTCAGGGGGGACCGGTCTCTGCTACTTGTGGTCCCTGTGGATATTGCGGAGGGCCAAATCATACGGAGGCAAATTGTTGGAAGAAAGAGGGAAAATGTCTGCGCTGCGGAAGTGCCGATCATCGGATTGCTGACTGCCCAGTTCGATTGCGAAAAGGAAAAGGGATCCCGCAACCCATTAAGACTAACCCTGGATAGTCGGAAAAGGAAGGGACTGGATCCAAGGTATCGGCTCAGGCGTACTCTTTAGAACACCATCAAGTTCCTGACTCGTCTGAAAACGTAGAAGGTACGATCCGTTGGGTACCTTAGATTTTGAAAGATTCCGTTGATAAAAAAATTTCGAGGACGAAATTTCTTTAAGGGGGAGAGAGTGTGAGGACCCGTAATTTTCTTAATTTCTATGTTTTATTTTCTTTTAATTGCACGTTTTTTCACATTTTCTTTATTCGAAAAATTTTAAAAATAATTTTTATGAGTAAATATAGTTTTTAAATGATTTTTCTAGTATCGGTTAGTTTTTGAGAAATTAAGAGCATATACCGGACGTAGGACCCGTTAGTGCGGAAAGTTCGGTAAAATTCGGCCAGTTAGGTTAAGTGTTGGATACCAGGTGTTAAGAGATAATTAGAGGATACCCAATGGATGAGAGTTGGAGAGACAAAAGGATAGCTATGCATTAATGGTAGTGACAAGTGTCACTTGGTGGTTGATTCTTGACTTTGACCACTATTCACTATTTTACCAATTAAATCAAAAATTACCCAAAAAACATCTTCATTTGCAAGCTTCTTGGCCGGCTATCTTCAAGGGGAAAAGAAGAGAAAACTCCCAACTTTCTTGCTTCTAATCTTGCTCAATCCTCAAGTTCAACCGATTAAACTTGGATTTCCTCCATAAAACCTCTTAGTTTAGTGGTATTAAGGTTGGTTGTGAAGTGGTTTGGGAGACCAAGGTGCTAAGTGCTTCCTTTCTTGAGTTGGTAATGTGAGTAGCTAAGGAACCTCTCTTTTCTTTTCAATAATGTGTAATTAGTGGCTTATATGAGTTAAAGAGATGGCTTGAGGTGTTATTTCTTGACTTTTGGTAGAAATTGGTGAATTTTATATTTATCCATGATTTTTTCTGTTTTTATATGTTTAGTATTGGTTGGTCATGGATGATGGTTGGGAATGGTTTAGAATGAAGCTATAGTGCGTAAATTGTGGCTATTTGCGGAAAATTGCCGCTTTGAAAGTAAATTTCGGAATTAGGGTTTCAATTAACCTCATTCTGCCTGGTACTGTTTCTCCTAGTTAGAGGACGAATTAGCCTTGGGTTAAAACATGAAAGTTGTATAGAATGATGCTTTATAGTTTTCTACAAAATTTCAGTCCAATCGGAGCAACGTAGCCTGTGAAAAGACCGAAATACCCCTGCTGTCCTATTTCTGTCCGAAACTGATAATCAGCATCTGTAATTTGGTTGTCAATGTCTTCTTAAGAATTATAGCCTTGTATCTTATCTTTCAAATGGCTTTGGAATTACCTGAATCGGAGTTGTGTGTTCTGAGATATGATTGAATGAATCAGGACTGCTAGTTGAATTTCACAGTGAGTTTCGAACTGGAAAATCTGGGGTTGTTTTGGTAAATTTGACCTAGTTAGGGTGAGAACTGGACTATGTAGTCTTCATCAAAGTTATAACCCTCTGTCTTAGCTTCAAAACGGTATAACTTACACTTTAATCCAATAAGCGTAGTTTCGGTTATGTCCGATACGCTAAGTAACGGTGAATCTGCCTTTTTGTTTCCTTAGTTTAAAGCTCATTTCCGGTCATTTTCCGAACTAAATCATGTACTTGAATGACTTTGAGCCTATTGAATGGCTGTTGTGATGAATTTATATTGCGTATGACTTTGGGATTGATTGTGGAAAATAATGAAGTCATAAATGGCTGGAAAAATAGGTAAATACAGAGGGCATGCTGCCCAAAATTTTAGGGCTACGCGATTCCTTCAATTGAGTTGATCTTAGTACAAATGAAGGGTTTTGGGGGTTGTTTGTAACCCTAGGACCAATTGTTATCTTTTTGCTCAAAAGTCATATGTTATTCTTTTGTACTAGTACTTAATCTGGAAAGGTGTACAACATGTAGTCGAGCCTCACTTGTGCATTCTGTTTACTCGATTTTGGATGTGAAACCTTCAATTGTTTTACTTTGATGATTTTAGGGTTTCTTGGCGATTAAAGCCAGTATGAAGTGAAAACTTTTGAAGTATCTGTACTTGAACCGGTGAATATACCACTCCCCTCATTTGCTGCTTAACTTGGTTTCTGCCATTGCCATCTGCGATTTAAATGACTGCACTATCTGTTTATTCTATTTGAGACGAGAGTGCATTTTATCACACTCGTTCTCTTGTCTGTCCATATGCCTATTTACTGTGTATAATCTGTTAACTGTATCTGAGTCTGTTCGGACGTCGTTTGGAGGCTGGTATCCAACGACCTTTCTGTGACCTCTGAGCTCAACACCTGTGGCTAGTTACTCAAGTCGGGCCGGTAAGGGCTTGGTCGATTAGATAACGAACCACGGTAGTCTGTTTTGGGAATCTTTGGGTATTGAGACTCTTGATTCCGGTATACTCGAAGATTACCATTACTGTTCCTGAATGGAGTTCGGGCCCGGTAGGGGTATGTTTGGTGGACGAAAATTGGTGTAAAGTGGGGTCTTCGGATATGTTGGTTCTATGTACGTTGACGGAGAGTCAACGGGTTCGGATCAAGTACTGCAAATGGAAATCTGGCTCCTGAGAGCCACCTGTATCCTTTCCCTTTGAATCACTGTGTCTAATTGCTTTCCTTTATATCTGGTATATGTATCTGACTGGTTAACGTGAAAGGCCATGATTTTACCCCTATATAATTGGTACCTCATTGAGCGTAAGCTCACCCCTTTCTGTTGCCTTTGTTTTCCTTACAGAGAACCACTTTTGGGGACTATGATGTTTTGAAGCACGAGTTGTGCTAGTTTTAATATATTTTGTAAAGTTCCTCGATAGTTGAAAAAATCCTAAATGTATTTTGATCCAATTATCTTCCTTTTGTTTTGTAAATTACAAACGTATGTGTATAACACTGTTTAACCCTGTTTATGTGTCCTTCCGAGTTATATGACATGGCACCCACTATTCATCGACGATTTTTTATTTTCGTTTGGCTATTTTGCGATTTTGACTTGTTTGAGCGCGCTTTTATTTTTCCGGAACGTTTTAGATCGTGTTTAACTGCACCGTTAGTCCTGGCGAGAGTTTGACAGGCAGTCCGCTAACCTCTTTGTTTCGCCTTAGGGGAAGGTGGGGCTGTCACAACTTTGCTGACTAACAAATTTGGATTGGTAACCATTCTCCAAATTTGTTTTGCAAGCAAAGCCATATTGGAGGCTTCCAGATCTCTAAAACCCATCCCCCCTTTCCCTTTGACCTTTGAAAGTTTACCCCACCTAACCCAATGCACATTCTTTTCAGATTCCCCACCACCGCACCAGAACCTAGCAATTCTCGCACTAATGGCCTTGCATTACCCTTTAGGAATTTTAAAACAGGACATAACGTAAGTAGGCATGGCCATGATGACTAATTTGATCAAAACCTCTTTACCCCCTTGGCTAAGCAACTTTTGTTTCCAGCCTTGGAGTTTACTGCTAATATTACTCATCAAATACCCAAAAACCTGGTTTTTAGTTCTCTCAATGGTCATCGGAAGTCCTAGATATTTACCACTCTGACCCTTCCTCATATTGTCCAACACCTCACTAATTTCCCCTCTAAGCCTTATGGGAGTATTTCTAGTAAAAAACATGGCAAATTTGTCAAAATTTACTACCTGTCCAGTGGCTTTTGTGACGCCCCGAAAAAAAAGAGTTTGAGAACCCGGAAATTTTCTAATTTTCTAGGGTTTATTTTTTTAAACGCCCGTCTTTTCTACATTTTCTTGATTAGAAAAATTTTCCAGATAAAGTTTATGAGCAAAAATAGTTTTAAAATGATTTTTCTAGTATCGGTTAGTTTTTGAGAAATTAAAAGCGTATTTTGGACGTGGGACCCACTAGTGCGGTAAATGCATTATATTTTTGACAACTTGTTGGAATTTTGTATTAAGTGATATTATTTTACAAGGTGCTAAGAGATAATTAGAGGTTACTTAGATGGTTTAATCTTGGAGAGACAAAAGGATAAGATTAAAATCCTAGAGGACCATTTGTCACCTAACTATTGGACCTTGACTTTGACTTGGACTTGTCTTAACCTTTACTAAACCAAATTTTGACCCAATTTCTTCCATTTTTATTGTCTTGGCCGAAATTTTTGGTGAGGAAAGAACAAGAGAGAGTTTCTTCAACTTCAACTTCAATTCTTGCTCAAATCTTGAGTTCCAACCGATTAAATTGCAAATCACTCCATAAAACTTGCTAGCTAAGGAAGATTGAAGCTCTTGGTGGAGTTATTTGGAAGGTTAAGGTGCCTAGTTGTTCTCTCTCTTCTATTGTTAAGGTGAGTGGTGATTGAACTTCCTCCTACACTTAATGAAGCTTAAGTTATGCCTAGTGGGAGCTAAAGTGCTGAAATTTGTGGTTTATTTCTTGGTTTGAGATGAATTGGTGAAGTTTTTGATTTATTGGGAATTAGTTTCCGCTGCATTTGTGACATGTAATTATTGGAGAATTGGATGTATATTTGAGGCTTATTCTTGTAATTCATTTAAGGACTTTAGTGAACGACTGAGTCCCGGCGAGAGCCGGGCAGGCGGCCCGCCGAACCCTCTGGTTCGCCTCAGGGGGAGGTGGGGCCGTCACAGTTGGTATCAGAGCTTAGGCTTCAGATCTCTGTAGTGTATCCTAGGCTTGAAGTTAGGATGCCGGACTGTGGGTTTGATTTGACTCTTGAGAGATTTTTGTGGGATGTCTTGACTTGATTGGTACAAGATGGAATGTCGAGGACGACATTCTTTTAAGGAAGGGAGATTGTGACGCCCCGAAAAAAAAGAGTTTGAGAACCCGGAAATTTTCTAATTTTCTAGGGTTTATTTTTTTAAACGCCCGTCTTTTCTACATTTTCTTGATTATAAAAATTTCCCAGATAAAGTTTATGAGCAAAAATAGTTTTAAAATGATTTTTCTAGTATCGGTTAGTTTTTGAGAAATTAAAAGCGTATTTTGGACGTGGGACCCACTAGTGCGGTAAATGCATTATATTTTTGACAACTTGTTGGAATTTTGTATTAAGTGATATTATTTTACAAGGTGCTAAGAGATAATTAGAGGTTACTTAGATGGTTTAATCTTGGAGAGACAAAAGGATAAGATTAAAATCCTAGAGGACCATTTGTCACCTAACTATTGGACCTTGACTTTGACTTGGACTTGTCTTAACCTTTACTAAACCAAATTTTGACCCATTTTCTTCCATTTTTATTGTCTTGGCCGAAATTTTTGGTGAGGAAAGAACAAGAGAGAGTTTCTTCAACTTCAACTTCAATTCTTGCTCAAATCTTGAGTTCCAACCGATTAAATTGCAAATCACTCCATAAAACTTGCTAGCTAAGGAAGATTGAAGCTCTTGGTGGAGTTATTTGGAAGGTTAAGGTGCCTAGTTGTTCTCTCTCTTCTATTGTTAAGGTGAGTGGTGATTGAACTTCCTCCTACACTTAATGAAGCTTAAGTTATGCCTAGTGGGAGCTAAAGTGCTGAAATTTGTGGTTTATTTCTTGGTTTGAGATGAATTGGTGAAGTTTTTGATTTATTGATGATTTTTCTGGTTTAATTTGATCATGATGTTGTGGCTGTCCATGATGTTTGGAAATGATGCTTAATAACTCTAGTAGGTGTAAATGATTGGTAATTGCAACCAATTTTGGGTTTGGAAGGAATTTGAGAAAGTTAGGGTTTTATATCCCCAATTCTGTCCGGTTTTGTATCTCATGGTTAGAGGCCGAATTGGCCTTGGCTTAAAACATGAAAGTTGTAGGTATTGATGTTTTAAAGGTGCTTGTACAATTTCAGGTCAATTGGAGTAGTGGGGAGGGAGAAAAGTTGGAAATACTGAGACTGGTCTGGGAATGGGTGCTGCGAACAGGGTTGCCTTTTCACTCAATTTGACCGTGACCTTTCACCCTGATTCTCACCGAATTAGATTTTGGCCAAAACATGAAAGTTGTAACCAAGGCTATAAAATAGTTGTCTGTAAATTTTCAGATTGATCCGACCACTGTAACATGTGAAATGACCGAAATACCCTTGACTGTTTTTGAAACCTGTTTCGCGCCCAGATTTTTGTTTTCGTGTAGTCTTCCATTTTCGATCATGAAAATGCACGATTTGGCCTTTGAGGTCTTCTGATTAAATGTAGCTTGATGTATTAGCTACCATATACCTTTGGAATTTCTGGATTTGGACTTGTAGAGCCTGAGTTATGATGTTTCGACTAGAATGCGTTCTGTGAATCTGTTTTTGTGATTTTGATGTAGTATCTTGCATTTTTGACCTGGTTACACTCGAAACTGGGTTGAGTGACCTTCTGTAATATTGAAGCCCTATCTCTTAGCTTCGAAACAGTGTATCTTGCACCTTCATCCGATAATCGTAGTGCCTTTGGTACCATTACCGCAAAATGACGTCAAAACCTGTTTTTCTGGTTTTGAGCTTAACTTTCATTTCCGGACTTTTCCTAGCTTGACTTGTACTAGTACTACTTGGAGCTTATGAATGACTATTGGATGAACTTGTTGTTGTGTGTGTACCTTTGGGACTGGCTGAGGAAATAATGAAGCCATGATGGCTGGAAAAGTTAGCAAATTTAGGGGAAGTGCTGTCCGAACTTTGAAGGGACTTGTTCGCATTGAGTTGGTGATCTAAGACTTGGATTTGAACAAGGCAATGTTATATGATGGATGATTTCTGAGCCATGGAGGTGAGTGACCTCAAACTACTTCTAAAGTGATTTATGAACCGTTTCTTACATTATTTACTTTTGAACTGTTTCCAAAGTTACTTTTGAAATGTTTTCTTGCATATCATGTGTGCTGGCATTTGAGTGTGCCTTGTTTGCTATATTTCTTGACTTCATGACTTGTATTTTGGTTGATAACGTGTTAAGCGCTTATAATGATTTCCAAAACGAGTTTTCGAGGCGAGTGTGTACTTTATCGCACTCGACCTCGATAAAGGTGAAATTTTCGATTGAAATGTTACTTGCGCATGAATGTAAGCCTTTTGGGCTGAACTGGCCATTGCCCCTTGTTACCGGTCGTCTTGAGCCAGAAGCGGACTCGGTCAGGCGATTAGGAACTTGGGTGAACGTTTGGTATACTCGAGTATTACCTATGTAGGTTGGTGGAGCCTGGCCAAAAGCCAGGGACGGGGTGAATGAAATGAAATGAATGACCAAATGAGCGAGGAAATGTCAGGAGAATGAATGTATCCTTTCATGAAAGTTACTATCGCTTTCCATTGTAAATGTTTCTTGAATTATTGATAATCTATATTTACTGTTTTGCAAATGATGTAGTTGTTTCCGGATTTATCATTTAATTTATCACATCATTGCTATATGACATCATTGAAATGAACTATTGTGAAACCGAGTTGATTAATGATTTTCTGGTTACTCGCTGAGCTTTTAGCTCACCCCAAAAACTATTTTATTCCCCTCCACAGGGCTCGTGGCGAAGGAAGGACTTGTAGTACTTGTGCACGTGTATGGATGGCTTATACCTTGTACAGTTTTCGATTTGGAATCATTTGATGTATAGTTGGGAATTAGTTTCCGCTGCATTTGTGACATGTAATTATTGGAGAATTGGATGTATATTTGAGGCTTATTCTTGTAATTCATTTAAGGACTTTAGTGAACGACTGAGTCCCGGCGAGAGCCGGGCAGGCGGCCCGCCGAACCCTCTGGTTCGCCTCAGGGGGAGGTGGGGCCGTCACAGCTTTGCCGTAAAGTTGAATTATCTCCTTGATCTTCTGAGCTTCTTGTTTGCTTGCTTTACAACACAAGAGGGAGTCATCTGCAAAAAATAAGTGAGAAACCATGGGGCTATCTTTGCAGATTTTTATGCCAGTTAGATGCTTATTTTCCACAGCTTTCTTGAGTAAGTTTGAAAGCCCTTCAGTACATATGATGAACAAATAGGGAGATAGAGGATCTCCTTCTCTAATACCTCTGGAAGGTTTAACACATCCCACCTTTTGTCCATTCAAATTAAAGGAGTAAGAAACAGTGGAAATGCAAGTCATGATCCAGTGAACAAAAGTAGGACAAAAACCCATGTGCATTATAATTCTTCCAAGAAATTTCCACTCTACTCTATCAGCTTTAGACATATCAAGCTTAATGGTCATGAAGCCTACTTTTCCAGATCTCTTATTTTTCAGAAAATGTAAAAGTTCATGAGCAATGATAACATTGTATAGAATTTGTCCTCCTAGAACGAAGGCAGATTGAGATGGGCTAATGCAGTGCTTAAGAACTTTTTTCAGTCTATTAGCCAACAGCTTAGAAATGGTTTTGTACAAAACATTGCATAGACTAATAGGTCTGAAATTGGTTAGCATCACAGGGTTATCAACCTTGGGGATTAAGGAAATGATGGTCTCATTGATAGTTTTAAGGAGATTACCAGTATGAAAGAAGCTAGTAATGGCATTGACGATGTCTACTTTGATAATGCTCCAGTATATTTGAAAAAAACACGGGGACATTGTAGACACCAAATTTTTAATTTAGTTTTATTTACTATTTTTTTTATTTTTCATTGGTTAAATGTTAATTATTATTCATTTCTAGTCTCTTAGTTTTTATTTTAGACATTTTTAGTATTAAATTTCAGAGAAAAAAAATTCCACAAAAAAGTTGTTTTAATCATTTGTTAGTTTACTTAAATTAATTTTTTGAAGGAAAAAATATAATGTGTGAATAGATGGAATCTTGCATGTGGGACAAGCGACCCTTTGTGTCTTTGACAACACAACACCTAGAAGGTGAGGTGTTGGGACACTTGGTTGGTTTAGGAAATTTTGAGAAAAAATCAAAAGAAGAAAATAAAAAGATTGAGGGCTTTGGGGCGGCTAGGTTTTTTGAGAGGGGAGTGAGGACTGAACAAAAAGGAGACAACGAGAGAAAAACTGGAAAAAAAAAAAAGCTAAGGAAGAAACAGAGAGGGAGTCTTCGGCAAGAGCAGAGGGAAAATTTGAAAATTGGGGGAGTTTTTCGGGTAGAGAAAAAACGAGAGAGAGAGAGAGAGAGAGAGAGAGAGTTAGAGACAGGAGACGAAAGAGCAAGAAAAAGGAAAAATCTGGGAAATAGAGGGGGAAGAGAATCAGAGGATAGAACAGAGAAGGGAGCTACGGGCCTGAGGAGAAGGAGCTAAAAAGAAAAAGGTTAAGAAATAGAGGAAAAAGAAGGTTTCGGCGAAAGGAAAAACAGAGAAAAGAACGGGCGGCGGACGGTGGGTGTAGCTGAGTGAAGAAAACAGAGGAGTGGAGGAGCAACTTGATTTGCCGTCACCACGCCGGACTCCACCACTACCGCCCGTAAGTTGTCGCTGTGATAGGCCGCCGTAAGTCAACCTTTTCTTTTACATTTCAGTCCCCTTTCGGAGCATGTCTGCCGTGGACTGTTGTGGCAAATTTTCATGTTGGTTGTTCATGATTTTCTGATTGTACATGTTTTATGTGTTGATTGGGTTGAATGTCTTGGGTTGCTGGTAAAATTTTGGGGCGGGTTATAGATTCGATTGAGCAGAGATTAGCTAAAATTTTGTGTGCCCGTTTGGTGTTCGACGAAATGCCCAACCGAAAATGCTACTAGAAAGCTGATTTCGTTTCTCTGTCGTTGCATGTTCGCCCATTTGGTTCCTCGTTTGATCTACAATGACGGGTTTCCTACAGTGGGGTTGTGTGAATGTTGAAGTTTTAGGGGATTTTGGGAATGAATTTGTTGGTTTTGGCTTGGAACCGTGAGTGTTGCTTGAATAAGCTTTGAAAATGGCAGCTGGAAAAGTTGTAAAAACCCTACGAAGAAGATGAAGCTTCGTAGCTTGCATGAAAATAATTTCAAAAAATTGCAATTTAATCCCTTAATTGTTGCCTAATTTCACTGCGGCCCAAAATATAGAAAAATCAAGTTAATTTCGCTCCTTTAGGTTTAACTCTCTTTTTTTGCTTATTTTATGTGTTTTTTTTTGGTAGATTAATTTTGGATTTTAGATCATAATTGTGGCTTAATAATTTTGGATGATTTGCTTATCTTGTTGGGTTTAGTATTATGATTTAGGTTTTGGATAATAATATTGGGTTGGGTTTGCAAAAGTGGATTTCGCTTATTTTTTGGGGTTTCTTGGTTTGGGCTAGAGGGTCGAAGCCCACCAGTTTTTTGGCTAATTTTTGGGTCAAAGTGATAGATTGGCCCATTCCTTTTGTTCTAGATTTTCCGTTGGGCTGGGGAGAGCTTTAGCCCAAGAAATAAATAAATGGCCCAAAGGCCTGTTCTTTGAAGAATCTGGTCATAGAATTTGTAAATTAGTCCCTAGATTTTTTGTTAATTATACTATGGCCCTACAAACTTTCAATTTCTTTCAATTGGGTCCTCAATTTAATTGCAAATAGGTTCCTAAACTTTATTTTTCTTTAATTTCTGACCCCAAATCTTTGTGATATTTGTAATTGGACCCCCAAAACTTTGTTAATTCTTGTAATTAAGTCCTCACTTGTTTTAATTTCTTGAATGTAGATTGTTTACATAACTTAATTGATTCAATTTCATGTTTATTTTTCATCTTGTTTGAATTATTTGTTAATTAAAGTGATGCCTTGACCCCTTTCTTTGTTTTTAGAGGGTAAATAAGTAAATCATTTCATTAGGGCTCCAACTTCAGGGAGGTACACCCTATCCCTTATTTCTCACTTTATTTGATCCTACGTGCCCTATGTGACTTTATGTGTTTAATTGCATGCCTATTGAAAGTGTTTTATATTTATTATTTTATGTACTTATTTATCGGCTTTAGTTTTATATATTTATTTTAATTCAATTTTGATCATTTGAAAGGCATTTGAATGCCAAATTTGTAATAGTTAGGTATTTATTTTAATTATTTATTTCATTTCCCCTTTTAGATTGTAATAGGCCCCCCTAATGTAATAGTTAGGGCTTGTTTGCCTTGTGTGATTTGCATGTTTATGCCTATGTATTTAATTGCTTTCCCTAGGTTTCTGCATCTAGATAAGCATGCTTATGTGCTACGTGCTATGTGAAATTAAGTGCTTTGCATGTCTATTTGCTTTTATTATTTATCTGATTATGTAGATGGAATGCACGTTACCGTGGCTAGTCCAATGCTAGTCAAGGTCTTCCCCTCGAGCTCACAAGTCCAATGCTTGTTAGAGAGCGTGAATAAAGGGCTAGTCCAATGCTAGACCCAATAGGGCCGTCCACTCGCTAGTACATACTCGCATGCCTTCACTACATTTCATTCATTTTTCCTTTTAGCGTTTTAACATTGTTTGCATGAACCTCTACCCTTTTCCCACATTTGAAACACGATTTTTAGGAGTTTGCATTTCATTCTAGTTATTAGGGTCATTTGCTTGATTAGGTTAGGGAGTTACCCTTCTGGTAAGGGAAACAGACGAGTTTGGCTATACATAGCCTTAGCACGCTTGTTTTCTTTCTAACCAAAAGGCAAATCAAAAGTCACAATTTAGGGTCTTCCTGTACCCATCTTGTTTGTATTCCTCTAGGGCTCATGCATTCCCAAGGCACATTACACTTTTCACTTCACACATTACCACTTTACACATTTTCACTTCACACCTCACACTATCACTTTACACTTTCTCGCATCTGCATGTTTACACTTTACATACTCATTTGCACACCTGCACTTTACATGTGCACTTTTACATGCTCATTTGCACCCTTGCACTTTACACACCCATTTGCACACTTGCACTTTGCACATTTGCACCTGGCACTCGTTCCTACACTCTAAGACATTTTTCGCACATTTTCATTTTTTTCCTCATTATTACTCGAGCATTCATTTGCATTTATTCGTGACCTCTTTGAGGGTTCACCATTGGCTATCACAATTCATGTGATTAGGACCAATCGAGCCTATAAAGAGACATTTTATCCCTTTCAAACCATTCATTAGATTTAGGTTTGCATTCATGTTAGACACATCCAAAATGCAATATATCTTTTGGGTAAAAATTAGGAAAATTGTCACTAAATCACGCAACTAGCTTAGGCTAGGGTAAAAGGGTGCCTTAGACTTCGTCTTTGCCTTCCCTTTTATCAACCGTGACCTCCGAACTCGTCTCTTTGATTTTCGTAAACTAGGAGTCATCTAAAAAGGTTTTTGCTTCATTTTTTTCAAAAACTACTTTTTTGGGTGACTTGGTACACCCCAACTCAATACCAAGTGGCGACTCCTACTTTTATGTTTAAAAACCTTTTTAGATTATCATTTTGGCCAAATCGTCGCATTTAAAAAGTCTCATGGCCTTTCCCTTTATTTCTCACATTCACACACTTCATACATTTCATGCACACTACGCATTATGACTTTAAACAAATTTATTTTCCTTTTTCCATTTTCTCAAAAATGGGGTGCGACAGTTGGCGACTCCACTGGGGACTTCCTAAGTGGGTCTGAGCACTTGATTTAGTTATTCTTTTCCTTTTTTACCCTTTCCATGTATCGCATTTGGATGTTTAGGGTTGCATTTTTCTTTTTTTTAGGATTTTTGCATTTCGCGCGTATCAACTCACTCCCTCACCCATTTGCGTACGATTGATTTGATTGATGGATGGATGGTTTATTTATGTTATCCCATGTTTAGCATTGCATTTGGGTGGGGGGATATTACCCTAGAGTCTCGCGTTGGTTCTTGATCCCTCCCCTCCAAACGGAGCACTAGCATACGTGCATACGTTTTATTTCTTTTATCCCTCATTTATTTTTCTTTTAGTGGCTTATCACACCACTCTTCCCTATTAGGATTTGGCGACCCACTTGGACGTGTGATCGCAACACGATGTGTGCGTAGCATGATCCGAGGAGTCACTCAATCATCCATTTTAAGCTTTAGGTTGATAGCCTTTAGCTTTTAGTTGAAGGTTGAGGATTTTTGATAGATTCACTCAGACATGTAGTCGTGACACGATGTGTGCGTAGCAGTGTCTGGGGAATCGCTCGAGCCACCAACAAAGAACCTTGGGATTGATGACCTTTGGTTTCCAAGTCTGAAGGCTCGGGGACGTAAAACCTATTGAGTCTAGATGCATTAGTGAGCCGATACCTCATGCATCCATGATAGTTGACCTAGGATAGGGTCTGCCTTACCCTATTACGGACACTATTCACGAGGGGAGAGATCCCACCCCTCTTTTCCTTTTATTGCTTTATCTCTTTGTATTGATTTGCTACAATGTGTTATGTGTATTTATCTGATTGAACTATCTTTTCTTGGTTTTGTCTCCATTGCATTCATAAACCCTAGAAAATAAGAGTCCTGGCATGGTACTCTCTAAGAGCCACCTTGTTATAACACGTTTAAATGCATTGCCTTTGTAGCGTAATAACATATCATTTTTGGCTTACCCCGGCAATTAAAAGGGGATCCTTTTAGGTTACATTTCATATTTACTCGCTTTGATAAAATGGAATCATGCATAAACCCTAGAGAGGGAATGCCACGTAGGGAATCCCGTTTTAGGAATAAAGCCACCTCGTGTCTCGGATATTTAATCCAAGGAGACATGCACGTTTATATTTCTTGTACTGTCCAAAGGGGTAGTGCACGAGGTAAGGTAAGGATCCGATCTTTTCGAAGATAATAGAGCAATTTTTGCACGTTAGAATATGAACATCTAATAATCACTTTTTGGCCATTTTATCAAAATTAGTAAAGAACCCCTTGCGTAAAGGACATTAATTTGAAGAAATTTACAAACGATCCCTCATTGTTGAGACGATAAATATATCGAGGCCAAATCTTGATTTTAGAAGGCTCATAGACTAATGTATTGCAATGAATTTTTGAAACTACCAATAGGTAAACAATTCAATAAACCATCATTTCAATTCAATTCATTTGATCAAATTATCCATCAAATTCATCCAATCTATTTGGTCAATTCATTCATTTTTAGGACAATTTGGTCAATTTTTAATAAATCATCATTCATTTGACCAATTTACCCCTCTTTAGGATGATCCGGTTAATTTTGAATAAATCATCAATTTCATTCGACCAATTTACCCTTTTTAGGGTGATCTGATCAATTTTGTATAAATCATCGATTCCATTGAATTCATTAGACCAGTTTATCTATTTTTAGGGTGATCTGATCAATTTTGAATAAATCATCAATTTCATTCAAATCATTGGACCAGTTTTGTGATAACTCGAGAAAATGTTGAATAAACTTAGCCATTATTACCCTTATTTCGTCATTTGAAATATTATAGATAACAAATAATTGATCAAATTAAATGACAAAATTTAATTGTTCTATAAATTGAGGATTTAACAATATCCTAGAATAGTGTAGGAAAACATATATATATATATATATATATATATTTAACAAGAAGAATTTATTCTAAATATTAGTTACACGAATCAAATAAACATCCGATATGCATATTACCGTTTGTGACCTTTGAATATATTGAATAGTGGAATAAGTGATACGTCTAGTTGAATTTCTTTAAGATCAAGTGTAAGAAAATTTACTGGATAGATATATTTAGAAAGTTTTCAAGGTAAATGCAAAATTGGAACAAACAAAAAATTTTGAGTCAAGGTGTGAGGCAATAAAATTTCGGGTTCATGGCAACCAAATAAACTAAGATGAAAATACCAAACTAACCACCGAATTTCAGATTAAATACCATGCAACAAGACCCAATCATTAGAAATTTATCAAACAAACTGGGTGCTTGAGGAATTAAAACCAATTAGAGGTCAACTAACTAGCTATTAGACCAAACGGTGGAGAGGAAATAAGTGGAATTTGGCTGCTGACTTGGGACGGTGGGTAGCTCTCGTCTGGACAGCTGCCCCGAAGGAATCTGCTGAGTATGCAGTGACCGAATGAGGTGAACATTGGATTGATCAGCACCGAATGAAGAAGCTTGAGTGGTTGGTGGAGTGAAGGAAATATGTTCAAATGCTCTTCTTACCAACCAAGCATTGGAAACCAAACCGAGAGAGAGAGTTTCGGTCATAACCATTCATTCCAAAACACCACCGAGTGAGAAATATTTCTGGTTTTTCACTGCCTCCAGTCTGCACCCGAGAGAGTGAGAGGGAGAGAGAGACACTGGTTCGCTTTACTTCTTCAGCTAGTAACCTCAATACCGTGAGCCAAGCCTGAAAAAAAAAAGGAAAGAGAGCTGATGCAAGAATTAGAGAGACCGAAGCTGCAACTATTAAAAACGTAACAGAAAAGGGTAAGACTCTAGTAACCTCCCTTTCATTCCCTGAATACAATCGCATATATGGATTGCATGTTGGAATTTAGCAACCAACTCTTGCATGTGGATTTTAACGAACAAAAATGAAGCAATCTGTTGAGAGAGAGAAGGATAGCCGAGAGGGAGGGAATTAAGTGAGAACCATTTTTCCTTTCCAATTTCAATTCTGTGAACTCTCTTACCTGACATTTGATGATACTCTGTAGTTTAATCAGTATATTAACTCAATGAATTGGGTTTAAACTGAATGAATTAGGGAGGAAAAGCTATGAAATGCGTAGTTCCTTACTTCACAGCCAAGAGAGAAGAAAAAAATGGGCTATTCAGTTTTCTTTGGTGAAGAGTGAGCTGCACAATCTTTTGTGTTCTGTACAAGGCTCATTTGTAGTTTAATAAATGTGGTTAACATGTCTAATTGGGATAAAAACTTGGAAGGAGGAACTTGAGTGAAACGGCAAACATTGGACCGATTTATACGTAGCTAAGGGATTGCTTAAAAGCTGTGATAGTTAAGACTGATTTGTGTGCATAGTTTGAACAAACCATTGGTTACAATTAAATGTTTCTCATCCTAATACATGTTAGATTAAATGTAAGTTAAGTAGCTGGCGGTTTAATCAAGTGAAAAATGAAGTTATTGGATGAAAACTTGAAGTTTTGTTGCTGAATTTATGTAGATAGGTTGTATGGCAATGAGTTAAAACTTATTTGATATTTTAGAAACTCTAAAGTAATTTGTTATAGCCGTATTCATGAAATGACTTCTAATCGCTTAAACTTTTTCTTAGTAATTCAAAGATTATAAATTGTAAGAGGTGAAGGTTGTGGACAAAGTTAATTTACAAATAACTTTAAGTTTTGTTAAAAAAAAGAGTGGAGTATCTATAGCCATAATTAATATTGGATTGAGAAAGTATATTGGATTGAATGAGTATACAAGTTAAACTTGAAGATAGGTATGTTTCATGGTTTGAAAATGATAAAGTTAATAAGTTTTGAAAAAGTTATGATCAAAATACCAAAGGATGGCAAAGCTGCCTTTCTCGTCGCCTTTCCTTTTGTTCCTCATGCTAGAAGCTATATTATGGTTAGTGTTTGGTAAGTTTTGGGATTAATTTGGGAAAGGAATTTCGATTTTCTTGTAGGGCAAATAGGAGGTGGTTTATGTGTGTTTGTTTGGTATGAAGTTGGTTAGAAAACTTGCATGAGAACCATAGCAACGGACCATGCGTTCGCGACGTGCGAAACTGGTTAAACTGGAAAACAAGGCAGCCCAGAATCTGAACTTTGGCTACATTTTTCTTTATGCTACGTACTAATTCAGGGTTTTTCCAAAACATGAAAATTGTAGCTTCTTAAGTGCTTGTTGTGCCTGCAAAATTTCAGGTCAAACGGATCCGTGTAGCCTGAGTTATGGCCAAAACCCTCGCTTCTATTCTGAACTCTGAATTGTGTTACGTTTCTTGATTTTGCTTCCAACTGTGCTCCGTTCACATTGATAATGAAGGAACTGGGTGTTGAGGTCTTCATAGGACTTGTAGATCTTTGTTTCAACTTCAAAATGGTATAAATTGTGTCCAAATCTGAGTTTCGTAACTCTAGTTATACCCAAAACAATATCGGGTGTCAGAACTGCCTTTGAAGTTGGACAGTTCTGACAGGAACTTTGGACCCGTTTTTCCCTATGCTCTGTACTGATTCAGCTTTTGGTCAAAACACAAAAGTTATAGCCTTATAAATGAGCTTTCCAACGCCTCTAGAATTTCTTGATTCCGATCCCTGAATCATGAGTTATAGTCGTTCAAACAGGGCCTGCTCGGTAACCTGAATTGAAACGGCTGGGACTGTCTTGTGCTACCATTTCTTTCCATGACTTACAATTACAACTAGAAGTTTAGGCAGATCCAGGTACACTTAATAAACTAGGTCCAAATGCCTTATACTATCACATATACTCTTCACAAGATCAAGACTCCTAATTATTCAGACTAATTCAAACCTAGACTTTGATACCAACTGTGACGCCTCCATCTCTCCCTAGGGCAAACCCTTAGGTATCAGCGGGACGCCTGCCCAATTCTCGTCAGGACTCACGCATTCGTTCACGCTTAATATAGAGCCACGAAACATCCAATGACTAAATAAGAAGTACATCGAATATACAAGTCTCAACTTCTAAGGTAAAAGTTATCATTACAATCCATCAACCAGAAGTAACAAAACTACACTTTAAGCATCACCAAAAGTTCATACAAAAATACTAACTTCCACCAAATCGCTAGTCTAGATCCTCCAATCCACCTCCAAAGCCTATTAAGGAAAACAAACTAAATGGGATAAGCGAACGCTCAGTGAGGCCAAGAAAACAAGCAAGCAAGCACGTAACACTAATCAATCAAATAACTTGTTTAAAAGCAATTTTAAACGTGACATTTCATTTAAGTTCACAAGTAGGAATTTAACACACAAGGAGGATACAGGAGCTCTCAGGAGCTATCTCCACATCTCGATCAGTTTGCTATCGGGGTTGACCCTCCGTCAACCCAAGTAGTAACATGACCATAGTGCTCCACTTACTACCTCCATCCACCTAACACCCACTCGGATCTGGAACCAAACATGTATGAAGTGGCAATACTATTCGAGTATGCGTAGCGAGATTTCAAAAGATCAAACTATAATATTTCCCAAGATTCACCAAGCTTCTCGACCAAACCCTTGCTGGCTCGAGTTACGAGGTTAGCCAATGGGTTAGGGTGCCCCTAGAACTATAAGTGGTCGATGAGACATCGCTCCAATTGACTTAGAATTGTTTATGACTCTGAGTCGGTATGAGAGGCACCTCCCACCCGAACAGGGTGTGGTACATGCTTCCGCTCAGAGAATCGATCATAGCACTGAGTCGGTATGAAAGGCACCTCCCACCCCAATAGGGTGTGGTACATGCTTCCGCTCGGTGCTCACGAGTTAAACATATTCATGTACAAGTACAAGTCACATATATTTATTTAACAAGTATCATGTAATCAGGAGAGAGAGAGAGGACAAGAGCGATAAAGTATACCCTTGTTTCGACAAGTTCACGTATCATGTATAGTACTTGTACACATATCATTTCAAACATATAAGCATTTTACATGCACTTGACACTCACCACAAGTCAAGAGCAAAACAAGAGTGAAGCGAGAAGTCAAACGAGCTCTTCGGCGTCTTTGTGACCACCTGAGACATGTACACTCACAATTATCTAGGTGCTCGACCAAGGTTAAGAAGAAAAATATTTTCTCGCTACCTACTCTTAAGGTCACAAGTTCGAGTTAAGTTAAAGAAGCTTTTCTAGCTAAAACGTTGGAATAATGCTCAAGAGAGCTCAAAAGTCGTTTTTGATTCAAGTCGTGGTAAGTAAATCTCAATTCAAGAGAAAGTATCATTTTCACTTTTGACACAAAAATCGAGGAAAGAGGGGTAGATGGTTTTTATTTTCCAAAAGTTCAAATCTCACGTCTAAACTTTAGAATATAAAGAGCATTCATATTTTTTCCAAACTAATGGAGTCAAACATATCCAAAACTCCACTTATTTTTATAATAAAAGTAAAAGCTAAGGTTCCAAGGTTAAAGTATAAAACTAGTGCAATTCACCAAGAACTACTCTAGTCAAAATGCTCCCTTTTTGGAGTTCAAACTCACGGAAATGGAGACCATAAAAATAGGGGTTGAAGTCCCTAATTCGAGTATGAAGAGAAGTACCATTAACCAAGGGAGTTATATGACCAAGAAAACGCATCAAGAGAAGTTTAACCTTCGGAAACCAAGATTTAAATGAAAGTTTAAAGTTCCAAAGGAACTGGGTATTCAACCATGGAATTACACCTAAAACAGTCCAATAATCGCAAAGGAAGGTGGAAAGTTCTTTAAAAATGTATTTTTTTTAAAATCAGAAATTCCCAGCTCAAAGTGACACTATTTGGAAAAATCGTATTTCGAGTTCTGTAAGTTCAAAAATTGAAAAGTTTTTACCGTTGGAAAATAGACTTAAAGCATCAAAACTTTCTAGAAGACACATTTCTTAGACTCCAATTCAAAGTCATTCAAAATTTAGCTCAAAGTCACTGTTCTATATAGGGCAGAGCAAAACAGGCTTGCAAATTCAGTGAAGTTTGGAAATTCAGAAAAATTCGTAGAAATGGAATCAGCACTTGAAATTTATATCAAAATTAAAAATCCAAACCTAATTTCAAACACAACAAACAGAACTTAATTCGGACCTTTCTATACCAAGATATAACAGTTCTAAGAAAATTGAAGTTTAGAACCTGTTTTACGAAATTCCAGTTCTGACGTACTAGACAGAGTTTCAAAATCTGATCATAACTAGAGCTACACAACTCAAAATTTAGTGTGATTTATGGCATTGAAAACTAGATTCAAAATAATACAATTCACTAGAAGGATCTGTCATAAAATTCATTTTGCAAGATAGAAAAAATTGAGCTACAAACTGCAGCTAGAACTGTTTCTCGGATGCAAACAGAGAGTAATTTCAGTCATTTTTGCCGGTTCACTACGGCTCATAGGAAACGAGTTAGGGGGTGAATTTTATACCAACGGAAAGCTCTCGGAGTCTATTTTTGGATGCCATAAACGGCACTCAATTGCAACTCCCAGATAGTGAGTTATAACCAAAAACGTGAACACTGGTTGGGGTCATCTGATCAGAAATTTTCCAGAATTCAACCTCACTTTAACCCTACTTAAACACAACCAAATGGAAAACTTTTTGGAAGGTATTCATACCCATAACCACCAACATGTATCAAATATTATTGCACCAAAATAACATCAAATTTTTGAAATTAATAAGAGAGGAACAACCATAAATTTTCGGCCAGCATACAACTTTCATTCCGCTAGCTTTCTTTTCAACTTTGCAACTAGAACTAAACCATATCTCATCAAAGCAAGTAACAAACAAGCAATTAAATGCACAAAATCCTTAAAGCCTCTACCTATCAAACCACCTCAAGTCCACTACCTAATGTCAAGGTTCTTGAGAACCCATCAACAGCCCAACAACTATCTTGCTATCACTAACTAACTACTAACTTACTACTATGAATTGAAGAGGAAAAGTTGAGGGTTTCATGGAGGTTTACCTTGCTGCCCAAAATGAAGAGTAAACACTAGGAATTTGAGTTTCTAAATTACCAAGTTTCTTCCTTGATCAAGTCCTCTTCCAAGCTTGTGTGAAAATCCAAGACAAGAAGCAAGTGTGGAGAGCTTTCTTGGAGCAACAATGGAAGAAGCAAGCTGAAATTTTTTGTTGACAAGTGGGAGGGGGATGGCCAGCCAAAGAGGGAAGAGGGAAGAGGGAAAAAGGGTTTGGTGGCTTTTGGTTGATGTGATTTGATGAGAAAGGTGCCATGACATAAAGTTCTCTTGGGTACAAAAAGTCAACACTTGAATAGTGGACTCTCACATCTAATCCCTCAATTAGTTTTTCTTAGTCTACTAATGATCATCCTTAATTCTCCAAGGTTATTACACTCTCAGACTGAATTTACCTCGAAAAACATGCATGCACTATTTCTCGCTAAACGAGCCGCAGAAAAATTAAATTCCCTAACGAAATGTTTTAAAAATATAAATGAGACATTTTTACGTACAAATGGATTTGAAATGAATGAAATAAATTATTCGGAGTAAACGGATAAATAAATAATTAAATAAGCCAGTAAAAGGAAATAAAAGTAAGTAAAATAAAAATTTGGGTGCTCACATTTTGGTCAAAATTTGTTTTCATTCAAGAGGTAAGAAAGTCTTTGGTCAAGGTCAAAGGTCCTAGAGTTTGGTGACAAATGTTTAGCCAATATTAATTCTCATCTTGTTATCTTCCAATCACTAAATTGTCTTGCCAACCTCTAATTATCCCTTAACACCTTATAAAATAATATCCGATTATGCAAAACTTCACCTAGTCGTAAAAACTTTATCGCACTTACCGCATTGGCGGGTCCCATGTCCATAAGGCACTTCAAACTTAACATGTGTGAGGACCCGAAAATTTTCTTATTTTATTTTATTTTACTGGCCTAATTAATTAATTAATTTGACTATTTAAAATTCATTTATAAGGAAAAATGCCTCTCTTATGTTTTTAAAGCGTTTTGTTAGAAAATTATTTTTCGAAAACTCATTTAGTTCGGAACAACGAGTACACGTTTTTTGAGACTATATTTGAATTGAGAGTGTATTAATTTTGGAAAAGTAAGAATGATCAATAGTAAATTAAGAAAAAGTCATGAGGACTCGCAAAAATTTATTTATTTTTAAACTCTTGTTACGAGTTTATTAAAATATTTAATTGCTTGTTTGCCCCGAATATTATTTTCTAGTCTCATGAGACCTAATTACATTGATCTATGACTTACTTATATTTTTAGAGTGACTTGTTTCAAAAATTAATTTCTCGAAACCCGTTAAGTGAAAATAGTGAATACGCAATTGGAGTAAATAATTGAATCGAGGATACAGTAAGTTTGGAAAATTGGAGAATTGTACATTAGTCTCAAATTAGATATTTTTATATTTAAGTGCTCAAGTATTAGTTAGTAATACAATCGTTATAAGAATTTCTTGAAAGTTAAGCGTTATCGCGCAAAATTGGAAGTACGCGTTTTTACAAGCGCAATCAATTAAGGGACTTAAGGCCTTTATTTTTTGACCATTAAGAGTGAATAATAATAGTATGAATATAAGTGCATTAGAGGTTTAGTGCACAAGTGAAACAAACCCGAGAGGAATCGAGCACAAAACGCGCGCGTACGCGCACTATTCCTTGTTGACTTTTGAAATAACTTTTGGCCAAATTCTAAAGCTTCTCACGGAAGTTTACTATCAGCATTAGCTCTTCTTTTCCTGCTCCAAAACAGCTGGCCATCAAGAACAAAAAGGAACCAAGAAACTCTTCCATATTCTTCATGAAATCTTGCTTCATTTCTTACACAAATCAACTCAAATTCACACCACACTTAGCTAATCACTTGGATACCACATTAAGCTACAAAAGGGGGCTGCTTTTCACGGTTTTCTTGGAGCAAGGAGAGAGCCAAAATTCTGCCTTTGTTCATCACACAAGTAGGTGATGATCCAACCTTCAAATCTTGGTTTTTGGAAGTAGAATTTCACGTATAAACTCTTGTATGCATGTGGGTAGTCTTGTTTATGGTGGATTTTAGTTGTGTGGGCTCTATGAACTCCCACTTTTGATGGAAGGACTGATTTGATGATTGATGATGAATTTAATGGTGGTTTAGTGCTTAAATTAGTGGATTAATGTTGTATTGTTGGTAGCAAATCAAAGGAGGTGCTTGGAGCAAAAGTGACCGTTTTACCCCTGCCTTGTCCGACCACTTTTGAGCAAAATTTTGAGGTTCTAATGGATTGTTTATGTTTTTTACATGTTATATTGGTTGTGTAAAAAGTTTCATTGAAAAATAACTTGATTTGGTCACTCAAATGTTGAAATTTTGAAAGGTTAGAAAACTGGAATTTTGTTCCCAGATTGCCCAGGCTGTCTTCTTGTTTCGGCCATAACTTGTTGCTCCGATGTCAAAATCGAGTGCCATTTGTGGCATTGGAAACTAGACATTCCCAGCTTTCCGTTGGTATAAAATGCACATCCTGGTTCCACTTGAGTGAGCCAAACCATTCATTTAAAAAATTTCTGTCCTGTTTCGTTGGTTCACTACAGGGCAGAACATGAACTACAATGTGATGCTGAAATGCGGGCTAGTTATGAACGGATTTTGAAAATGGTTTCTTCTAAGAAATTGTAGATTTATGAATATTTTTTTCCAACGCCACCAACCACGCTCAATTCCAAGTTTAATTGAGTGATTTGTGACCAATGTTTGAAACTTACTCAGTGATGGAATTCTTCATTTTGGACTGATCCTTAACTAATCTTGGTTTGGGACTTGTTATTCGAAATTCTT
Organism: Coffea eugenioides; assembly: GCF_003713205.1. Classification (NCBI taxonomy): domain Eukaryota; kingdom Viridiplantae; phylum Streptophyta; class Magnoliopsida; order Gentianales; family Rubiaceae; genus Coffea; species Coffea eugenioides. The sequence goes on along the minus strand of NC_040035.1, from coordinate 14,217,575 downwards.
GGTGTAAACCACCTACCAAACACATCTTGGATGAATATTAGACCTTGACTACACTAATGAACCGTGTTTGAGGGATTTTCCTCGGCCAAATGCTTGAAAACGGTAAAACGGAAGTCCAAGGCAGATTTGCCTTGGAACTCCTTGGAACTTTAGTGGTTTCGTTAATCATCTTCCCATACGTATTTTTCTACGAAATTTTTCAGAGAAGTAGTTCTTATATGGTTGTTTTATACTGCTAATTTTGGTGCCATTCTGAGTCCGTTTCATTGCTCAACTAAACTTCCAAAGTTCATGACTTGAGTTTGGAAAACCCTTGTTTAACAAGGAAATTATAGTAAATTTGAGCTACCATATCTTGGTGCTCAAAACTCCGATTCTTGATCCGCTAGTTGTGTTTTAAACCTTGTTTACAACACTAATTGAGTTACAAATTTCAGAGGCTGGTTTGTACTGTGTGAATTTTGCCGAATTTTCAAAGTTGGCCAAAAACCAACCTAAACCTGTCTTCAATGCCCAAAACAACAACTTTGAGCTAATTTTTGAATACTTTCCGTTTGGAATCATGGAAAAGTGTATTCTAGGAACTTTTATTACTTTGGAAGAGGATTCCAACACTACCAAGTTTTCCAATTTTGGACTTGTAAAGAGTGAGATACGATTTTTCAAAGATCTCGTATCAAAACAGAAATTTCCGAATCTTAAGGAAATGGAACTTTTCGAATTCTCCTTATTCCTTCGAAATTACTTGAATGTTTTATACCCGATTTCAAAGATGAAAACTCGATTGCTCTTGTGTTTTAAAACCCCATCTTTGAGCCTCAATTTACGAATAATTGGGGTTCATTTTCATGAGATTTCCTTAGGTTGTGCACTAGTGCAATCTTTTTCGATAATTGGGGTTTATGAGTGATGAATCATTATTAATTACTCAGGCTCGTGCAAGGACCTTCAAGAGGATCCCACGGTGGACACTTGAACTTCAAGCGACTTTTCTTCTTGTTTACTTGGTGAGTGTCAAGTGCATTAATTTGTTGCTAAGTGGTTAACTGTTTCTTATCCGTTATGTGAATTGGAAATTTTGAGACGAGTGTGTACGTTACTACACTCGTCCTCTCTCAAATGAAACTATATTTGAATTTTGCTATGTGAATTCATATCCGACTTGTACGTAGTAATGTGGATGTGATTCGTATTTGTGATTCGTATATGTGATTCGTCTTTATGATTCGTATATGTGATTCGTATTTGTGATTTGTATATGTGATTCCTATTTGTGATTCCTATTTGGAATCGTCGATTCGAGCGATACCTCGTCGACCACTGAACGATAGTAAGTACCACACCGATGTGGGTGGGAGGTACCTCTCGAGTCGTTTCAGAACCCTAAAGCATTCTAAATCGATTGGAGCGATGTCTCATCGACCTCTGAACGATAGTAAGTACCACACCGATTCGGGTGGGAGGTACCTCTTGAATCGTCTCAAAACCACAAAGCATTCTTAGTCGATTAGAGCGATGTCTCATCAACCTCTGAATGATAGTAAGTACCACACCGATTCAAGTGCGAGGTACCTCTAGAATTGTCTAAGAACTATAAACTGAACGATAGTAAGTACCACATCGATTCGGGTGGGAGGTACCTCTTGAATCGTCTCAGTACCCTAAACCCCTGAACGACAGCAAGTACCACACCGATTTGGTGGGAGGTACCTCTCGAGTCGTCTCAGAAACATAAATGGAATAAGTGAAGTGCTACGAATGTAATTACTTACCCGGGTGACGGGGTGTCGTCACAAGAATGTATTGAATTGAATCTGGGGCAAATCAATTGAAAAATTAACTCCTGAGAGCTCCTACATCCTACTCCTGCACCCTACTCAAGTGTGTTTATTATAAATTGTGAACTACTCGAATGTTATAGTTTCGATTATTGTGTAAGTGTTATTGTTATTGAACAACGTGTCTTGCATGTTTTCTTGGCCTCACGAGCATCCGCTCAGCCCGTTAGATTTGTTTTCCTTAACAGGAGCTGAAATGGAAGGAATTATGAAGAAGCTTACTTGATGGCTCATTTGATTAGAATTTTGAATGCAATTGTTTAGACTGTAACGACCCCACCGTACCCAGAGGCGTACCAAAGGGCTTAGCAGGCCGTATGCCTAGCTCGCGCCAGGACTCGAAATCAAAAACTAATAACAACTAGTCACACCCAAACGGTTACTATACACATTATATACATGCTCAAAAGTTCACTATGTACATCATATACAGCAGCAAAAGTGTTCTATGTACAGTTCAAAAGTAGAAGTCCGAACTACTGCTTCATGCTATCACTACAACTATAACCATAAGGTGGACCCTAAGGTGGGTCCGAACACTTATCACTATTACTATTATACGCATATCAATTGCCCAAAGAAAGGTATTAAACCTAACTAAACTAGTTGAACGCCCAAAAGTGGTCCCCGCGTCGACCCCTGTAAGGAAAACAAATGAAAGGGGTAAGCTAAACGCTTAGTAAGTACGCATGGGTAAAAGCGTAAATTTCACATGGTGGGAGCAATTAAAATCACATAGTGTCAAGTTAAAAGCAAAATAATAACACAGAGGTAGGATACAGATTAGCTTCAAAGCCAAATAGTTTGTCATGATTGACCACCTGCTGACACTCCGTCGACCGCAAAGTATGGTCCGTAGAGCTCCACTTGTCAAGCCGCCGTCCGCCTTAGCACCCACACTGGCCAGTCACCCACACACACATAATAGCTCGAGCAAGGTTGGTTCATGCACACAGGTTCACATATTTGGTTCATAAACCAATTCATATATTTAGTTAACCTGATGATCTCAAGCCTAAGTTAGACTAGTTTCGACCAAGCCCCTGCCGGCTCGAATAGTCCAACTAGGTCCTGAGATCGGGCCCCACACATATCACATGTCACACATATCGCAAATGTCACCCCGAGCTACAAGCTCTAGGGTTCAGCCCCAACAGCATGCTATTTACACATATCAAGTACAAGTATGGGTATATTTTAGGGTTTAGGTCGAGTGTGATAAAGTACACCCTCGCCTAAAGTCCCTTTCATTCAAAGCATAACACATAAAGGCGTTGACTTAGACTCATAGCCCTAGATACTTACCAAAGTACAAAAGAGCTACAATTAAGTAAAAGCGTCGTCCACTCCGCTAGCGGGCCCCAGCAGCCGCCTCTAGCTCGTCGCGGTCTGCAATAGATGATTGCGTCACATAAGACCATAAACGGTTATCAAATAGCAAATCATAAGCAAAACGGCAAAAACGACGCGTGCGCGCGCGCGGAAACGACAGACGGAAACGGAAACGGCCGTTAGTGCGAAAACGGCAGATTTGCTACCTCTTTTCATTTTGAACATAAGTTGGGCTACAAGTGTCCGTTTAAGGCGTATGAGGCGCCGTTTCGAAGCTAAGAGGATACACTATAACTTTTAGGGAGACCTCAAGAACTGAAACTGGGATCTTCAGTACCAAGCGAACCAAACAAATTGGGTCACGAAAGCTGTCCAAGGTCAAATGGTCAGTTTCAGGGGTGCTGGCCGTTTTATATGCTGAACATATCCAATTGATCTGAAACTTGACAGTTAGAAATTTAATTCCAAGATGAACAACTTTCATGAAGGCTGGAAAACCTGAATCCAAACGTAAATAGGTCATATAGACCAAAACAGGTTTGGACAGCTTAAGGTCATTTTCGCGGACAGGCCCTGTTTGATTGGCTATATCTCAGGTTTTATAAATCCGATTCATGAAATTCCAAAGGCGTTGGAAAGCTCTGATATAGGGCTATAAGTTTGGTGTTTTGGTCACGAGCCCGATCAGCTTGTAACCTGGTCAAATTCGAAGCCAAAATTCCAGTTGTAAACTGTCCTGGTTTGCTGTTTTGCTGGACCAACGCGCGCAATCGCGTGAAACAAATTCGCACCACACACACAAGATTCTAAGCCATGGCTACACCATTCTAACACATATAAAACACTCCCTAATTGCCCTAACAAGACTCCCGAAATACCTCATGAAAACAGCCCCTAACCCTAACCTTTTCTAACCCAAAGGCAAGTTCTACATTCATTAACCTCTCTAACCAAAGCTAATCCATATCTAACCAAGGCATAATCATTTAAGCCCTAAACAAACCCAAAACATCAGCCCCTCAACCTAGGGTTTCTTACCCAAATTTCGGACATCATCACACCTCACCCAACAAACAAAATTAACAACTTAAGCAAGTCATTTATAAGCTTAATTTCACCACCAAAGCATTAATCTAACATAAACCATAGAAATCCTAATTTGTCTTAGCTTGACCGAAAATTACGACATCCAATTTAAGCAAAATTAAACCATAAAACCACCAAGAATTACAACCATATCATCAACAAAAGCACTAACAACAAGAATCAACAATTTCAAAGGCTACAAGCCTTAATCCTCCAAGCAACTTTCAAGAGGAGTTTCTTACCTCCAACCAAGATATAGTACAAGAGTAGGACAACCTCCACCAAGCTCCAAGGTGCTCCTAGTAAGCTTCAAGACCAAAGATGAAAGCTCCAAGTGCAAGAATTTTGCAAAGTTTCTTCTCCTTTTCTTTTCTCTCTCCCACGACTAGAGGTGGCAAATCAACCCACTTAAATAAATTTACCCATACCCGCCCATGAATAGATGGGTATGGTATCTTAAATTTTTGTATATGGGTATAAATGGGTTACCCAATAATACCCATTTAATAAATGGGTATTATTGGGTAACCCATCAAACCCAATTAACCCATTTAAAATTCTCTTCCCCTAAATCTCTTCTTTTCCCCCACCCATTTTTTTTTCAAATTTTTCATTTTGTCATGATGTTAACTACTTTTGTTTCATTATTATTATTATTTGTTGGTTTTATTTTATTATTTTGTTTTCTCTTAGTTCGTTAACTTGCTCATTTTTCGGCATTACCAATTTATGATAAATTTGAGCCTCTTTTCTTATCTTTCTAAAATGAAATTTTAAATTTATATATGGAAAAAATGTTAGGGGTTAAAAATTTTTGGATTAAATTTTTATATTAACTTTTATAGTACTTAGTTCAAATTTTTATATTCTTATTATTCAATTATTAAATAATATGTAATTTTGTGAAATAGAGTATAAATTAAAAAATTTTGGTAATTAGGCTTATTGAATATTATAAGTAAATATTTAAAACTAATGATGGGTACAAAGAGCGGTATAAATTGATAACTTAGTTTGCAAAAATGAATTTAAATGAATTTATAAAAAATTAAAATAAATGGGTTATAAATGGGTAATTGGGTTACCCAATTCATTTTTTGACTTACTCATTTATACCCATCTAATTAAATGGGTATAAATGGGTTGACTCACTTATACCCATTACCCATTTTACCCAACCCAAACCCGCCCAAGTCACCCATTTTGACACCTCTACCCACGGCTCACTCTCTCTTTCTTTCTCTTGTTGTTTTGACTCATATCACTTATGGTTCCTTATGTCTTATGACTTAAGGGTTATAAGACAAACCCATCTAACAACTCAAGATATTTTCTTATCTCAACCAATCACAAAATAGCATAGGAATTGCCTTTAAGTCCTTGCAACCTTGTCTTGCCAAATTCTCCACTCTTGCCCTAATAACTTTCATTTCCTATCATTATACTCCATAGGACTTAATCTTAGCTTAATCCAAATGCCCTAATCTCACTTAGCAATTGCACTAATCACCCTTAAACTTTACTTACCTATTCTAAAACAATCCTTATCACACTTAAAATTAACCACATAACCACTTTTATGTCAAGGCCAAAATTAAAGTATAAACTAACTTAAACACTTTAAACCAAGGGTTAACTAGGGTTTCTCCTCGTTTAGGGTTTTCTAACCTTTTAAACCCACTTAACCCTATATCAATCTATACAAACACATACCTACACATGTCTAATACTCATTCAAACATGCAATGGCAATAGAAATGGCTATCTAGGGTTTCGCTTAAAAATTTTTGATTTTTGAGCAATTAAGGTTTCTCAAATTCCCAATTAGGGATTTTCGGATTATTTGGAATCAAAATCACAGTAAAACTTATTATTTTCACATAAAATCACAATTTAGGGCAACCGGGGTCTCACAACCTCCTCCTCTTAAAACAATTTCGTCCTCGAAATTATTACCTTTATGGGCAAACATGGTAGGATATTTCTTCTGCATTTCTTCCTCTATTTCCCATGTGGCCTCTTCTACATCGTGGTTTCTCCATAAAATTTTCACCAAAGGAATTTGCTTATTCCTGAATTCCTTCACCTTGCGGTCCAAAATCTGTACTGGTTGTTCCTCGTAGGTGAGGGATTCGTCTAGCTCTACATTCTCAGTATGCAAAATGTGGGTGGGATCTGGATGGTACTTCTTTAGTAGTGAGACGTGAAAAACATTATGAATTCGGGACATGCTGGCTGGCAACTCTAACTGATACGCCACCGTTCCGACCCGTCGTTGAATCCTATATGGCCCTATATATCTTGGTTTCAATTTCTTCCCTTTCCTGGCCGCAACAGTTCCTCTTAGTAGAGTAACCTTTAGAAACACCATATCCCCTACTTCGAACTCAAGATCCTTCCTTCGGTGGTCGGCATAACTTTTCTGCCGGCTCTGAGCTGTCATTATCTTTTGGCAAATGATTTTGACTTTTTCCACCGCTTCTTCTATCCATGGCACTGCGGTAGCATCTAGAACCTTCCTCTCACCTACTTCATCCCAGAAGATCGGTGAGCGGCACTTGCGTCCATAAAGAGCTTCATACGGTGCCATTCGTATAGAGGAGTGATAGCTGTTGTTGTAAGCAAACTCTATCAAAGTAAGATGTTGGCTCCAACTTCCTCCCAGATCCAAAACACACGATCGGAGCATATCCTCAAGCGTTTGTATCTTCCGCTCCGACTGTCCGTCCGTCTGAGGATGGTAGGCTGTACTCAAGGTTAGTTTCGAGCCTAAAGCTTCCTGCATCTTTTGCCAGAACCGTGACACAAAACGAGGGTCTCTATCCGAAACTATACTCACTGGTACTCCATGCAGGCGTACAATTTCGTCCATGTATAGTTGAGCTAGTTTCTCTAGGGAATATTTCATGTTCACAGGTAAGAAATGGGCTGACTTAGTTAGACGGTCTACTATTACCCATATGGCATCATGTCCTTTTTGGGTTCTTGGCAGCCCTGAAACAAAGTCCATAGTGATGTTTTCCCACTTCCACTCTGGCACTTCTAGTGGTTGGAGCAAACCAGAAGGCTTTTGGTGCTCCGTCTTTATCTGCTGACAGGTTAGGCACGTTTGAACAAATTGAGCTATTTCTCTTTTCATGCCCTCCCACCAGTACAACTTCTTCAAATCCTGGTACATCTTGGTTGTACCAGGATGTACTGTGTACCTTGACCTATGTGCTTCTTCCAATATTTCTTGTTTCAGTTCCTGGTCCTGCGGTATAACAAACCGGTTACAGTACCGCAAAATCCCATCCGAGTTCACGTTGAAGTCAGGTATCGTTCCTTGTTCGACTTTCTCCTTCCGCTTCTGCACCTGAGTGTCCCCCTTTTGTGCTTCTTTTATTCGAGGGAATAGAGTAGAAGTAACTGTTATATTGCTAAAAAACACTCCTTGCGGCTTAAGTTGAGGATTCCATTCCCCAGATTTCTCTAGTAACTCCCACTCTTTTATCTGTAAACTTGATACCTGAGCTTTTCGACTAAGCGCGTCTGCTACCATGTTTGCTTTACCTGGATGATACTTTATGGTGCAGTCATAATCCTCTAGAAATTCCATCCACCGACACTGCCTCAAATTCAACTTCTTTTGCGAAAATAAATACTTCAGACTTTTGTGGTCGGTGACCACCTCAAAAGTTATCCCGTAGAGGTAATGACGCCACTTTTATAGAGCAAAAACTATAGCCGCTAATTCCAAATCGTAAGTGGGATAGTTCTGCTCATGAGGTTTTAACTTCCGGGATGCGTACGCTATCACTTGTCCATTTTACATAAGTACGCAACCTAAACCCATCTTAGAGGCATCCGTATATACCACAAAACTGTCCTTTCCATTAGGCAGTGTTAAAATTGGGGCGGAAGTTAATCGTCCTTTTAAATCTTGAAAACTGGCCTTGCACTTCGGAGTCCAAATAAATTGATTATGAATTCTTGTTAAATCCGTTAGTGGGCCAACTATCTTAGAAAAATCCTTAATGAAGCGGCGGTAATATCCTGCGAGCCCTAAGAAACTTCTGATTTCAGTCGGGCTTTCTGGTCTCTTCCATTCTGTTACCGCTCTTACCTTAGCGGGGTCCACCGCTATCCCATCTTTCGAGATCACATAACCTAAAAAGGACACATTCTCCAGCCAAAACTCACACTTACTGAATTTAGCATACAGCTGATGGTCCTTAAGGGTCTGCAGTACTAACCTCAGATGTTGCTCATGATCCTCTCGAGTCTTAGAGTAGACCAAAATGTCGTCGATGAAAACTACCACAAATTGGTCTAGATATGGTTTGAAGACTCGATGCATCAAATCCATAAATGCGGCTGGAGCGTTAGTCAACCCAAAGGGCATCACTGCAAACTCAAAATGCCCATACCGTGAATTAAAGGCGGTCTTAGGTATGTCCTCCTTGCGTATCCTCAATTGGTAATATCCCTGCCGCAGATCTAACTTCGAATAAACAACTGCATCTCGCAGTTGATCAAACAATTCATCAATAAGAGGCAAGGGATATTTATTCTTAATTGTCAAATTATTCAGCCCCCGATAATCTATGCACATCCGTAATCCTCCATCTTTCTTCTTGACAAATAATACCGGGGCTCCCCAAGGTGATTCGCTCTCCTGTATAAATCTCCGGTCTAACAGTTCCTGCAATTGAGTCTTTAGCTCCTTAAGTTCTGCAGGAGCTATCCTAAAAGGGGTTTTTGAAATTGGTTCTGCTCCGGGATGCAAATCAATCTTAAATTCTATGTCCCTTTCCGGAGGTAGTGACGTTAATTCTTCAGGGAAGAGTTCAGGAAATTCGCACACTACTGGAACATTTTCAACTTTTAACTGCTCTTGCGGAGTGTTAATCAATACTGCCAAATACCCTCGGGCCCCTTTACTTAGCAACTTCCTAGCCTTAATCCCAGAAATAAGAGTGGTTGAGGTTAACTTTCCTCGAACATCAAGTTGAAGTGTGGGTTCACCCGGTATATGAAAATCGACTTTCTTAGTGCGGCAATCTAACTGTGCATGGTATTTGGCTAACCAGTCCATACCTAGTTTGACATCATACCCCTGAAGAGCCAATTTTATCAAATCCACCAATAATTTTCGTTCCTCAATTCATACCTCGCACCCCTTGTAGACCATATTGGCAAGTAAACTTTTATTAGTGATAGGGGTCTTGATTTCTAGGTCATATGGTAACTTTTCAGCTTTAACATCGATATGAGCCATGAATGCAGGGTTAACAAAGGAATGCATGGCACCAGGGTCAATTAAAACATTCGCGGTACGTCGAAAAAGAAAAAGCGTACCTTCGATGACTGCCGAAGGGTCAGTCACCTCTTGTTGACCCATAGCATACACCCTGGCTGGCACTTTAGGTCGATTTCCCCCTGCATTAACTGGTTTGGACGCAGTTCCTGTTGACTGAGGGGTACTGGGTCGTTCTTGCTATAGGTTGGGGCATTGAGCAATCAAGTGCTCCGTGCTGCCACACTTGAAGCACTTTCGCACCGAACTCTACTTCCAACAATTATCGGAGGTGTGATTGCCTCCACAAAAGCCACAGGTCAGCCTGGGTCCTACACTGGGTCCTCCGCGCTGACCACCTCTTTGGGGCCCTCGCCCTGCTGTACCTCGTCCAAAATTTCCTCGGCCTGGGGTCCCTGCTGGCTGCGGACCTCCTGCTCCTCTACCCAACTTGGTGGGTGGCTCGTTCTTCGAGCTCTGTCCAGGGGTGTAGGTACTCGAGTTTGGTTGTTTTCGTTTACGATCATGGAAAGCTTTGACCTGACCCCTGGCTGCCTCTATCCTCTGCGCCTTCTCTAGCGCCTGGCTAAAGGTATCCACCTGAGCGGCCGCTAACGCCTCCTGAAGTTCGACATTCAATCCCTGAATAAAGCGACGAATTCATTTTTGCTCCGTAAGTACTAAATCCGGAGCAAAACGGGACAGTTTGGTAAACTGAGTCTCATACTCAGCCACACTTGACATCCCTTGGCGCAGGCAGATAAATTCATCTTCCCGCCTCTCTTGTACTATCGGTGGCAAATATTTTTCATTAAATTCCCGGGTGAAGTTGACCCAGGTCCAGGGAGTCCGCTCCCGCTCCCACTTGGCCTTGATTACATTCCACCAAGCCCGGGCGGCTCCCTCAAACTGAAAAACTGCAAAAGAAATTTGTCGCTCCTCTGCATATCCAAGTGCGGCAAAGATATCTAGCATACGGTCTAACCAACCCTCGGCTAGGTCAGGATTTGGTCCACCTACAAATTTAGGAGGGGCAAACTTGTGGAACCGTTCTAGCGCACGGTCCTCTCTATCATTATTCCCCGCGTTATCCCTAGGGTTCCCAGCATGTTGACCCTACCCCTGACCTTGTTGGTTTACCATTCTCTCCAATAAATCAGCCATCCGCTGAATGGCTGTAGCTACTTGGTCGGGTTCGTTTTCATTCTCTCCCTCCGGGCCTCGTCCGCACCCCCTACCTCTACCTCGACCACCGGCGTCCATTTAAGTTCAAAACGGTCTATAATGGAAACAATGTGTGTGTTTAGTACTGCGGATATAAGCGACATAAAGAAATCGAGCCATAATAAGAAGTACAAGAAACACACAAAAGATAACCTCAAAAAGGTCATACTACAGATATACAAGTCATTTACAAAACACGCCAAAACAATATACAAGTTAACCGACATCCGATCGGTTCAAAACCCAATACATACAAGAGCACTACGGCTCCAAAATTTGACCAAATCCACAACATAACACAACCCAAACGAGTAGCAGAGGAGTAAACAAAAATCCCAGAGCGGCCCTACACGCCTCCCCTAGGGCCCCAGTCCCCAACCGATCCTAGGGTGTCGACCTCGTCCATCGGCTCCGGGCCGATTGCACGAGGCGGTGCCTCAACAATCATGTCTAAGAGAGTCTCGTAATCAAGCATGATCCCCCGAACGCGTTCTCTCATCTGCCTCTTCATCGCTAGAAAGTGCTGTTATGTCTCGTGAAGCTGCTGACGAAAGGCATCAGTCCTCTCCTCCTCCTCTCTCAGGCTCTGCTCAGTCTCCCTAATGCGCATGGCCTGCCCATGGCCTACATGTCTGGCCTCTGCTAACGAACGGCCAAACACTCGTTCGCCTTAGCCAGGCGACGGCGCTCGTCATCGACAGCTAGAACCACCTAATCCGAGAAGCCAAAAGTATGCCTGCACTCACATGGCCGATTCATTCGGCCAAACGGTGAGTACATCACATAGGGCCCCCCGGCCCTCCTCTGGAATCGCAGCACTCGACGGCGCAATACCTGATTAACCGGGCCCCCAGCGCTCGGAGGGCGCGGTCCTGATCCGAATCCACTAGGCTCACCAGGCTCCATCCCTACAAAATTTTATCATTATCTGGTCAGTTCGACGGTATTTCAGCTTAAAAGAGATCATTCAATCTTAAAAGAATCACGTAACCCAATCTTAAAAGAATCACGTAACCCTAATGCCTATTACATATGTCCCAATTGCCCAAGTCCTCTAAGTTAGGCGCTCTGATACCACCTGTAACGACCCCACCGTACCCAGGGGCGTACCAAAGAGCTTAGCAGGCCGTCTGCCTAGCTCGCGCCAGGACTCGAAATCAAAAACTAATAACAACTAGTCACACCCAAATGGTTACTATACACATTATATACATGCTCAAAAGTTCACTATGTACATCATATACAGCAGCAAAAGTGTTCTATGTACAGTTCAAAAGTAGAAGTCCGAACTACTGCTTCATGCTATCACTACAACTATAACCATAAGGTGGACCCTAAGGTGGGTCCGAACACTTATCACTATTACTATTACACGCATATCAATTGCCCAAAGAAAGGTATTAAACCTAACTAAACTAGTCGAACGCCCAAAAGTGGTCCCCGCGTCGACCCCTGTAAGGAAAACAAAGGAAAGGGGTAAGCTAAACGCTTAGTAAGTACGCATGGGTAAAAGCGTAAATTTCACATGGTGGGAGCAATTAAAGTCACATAGTGTCAAGTTAAAAGCAAAATAATAACACAGAGGTAGGATACAGATTGGCTTCAAAGCCAAATAGTTTGTCATGATTGACCACGTGCCGACACTCCGTCGACCGCAAAGTATGGTCCGTAGAGCTCCACTTGTCAAGCCGCCGTCCGCCTTAACACCCACACTGGCCAGTCACCCAGACACACATAATAGCTCGAGCAAGGTTGGTTCATGCACACAGGTTCACATATTTGGTTCATAAACCAATTCATATATTTAGTTAACCTGATGATCTCAAGCCTAAGTTAGACTAGTTTCGACCAAGCCCCTGCCGGCTCGAATAGTCCAACTAGGTCCTGAGATCGGGTCCCACACATATCACATGTCACACATATCGCAAATGTCACCCCGAGCTACAAGCTCTAGGGTTCAGCCCCAACAGCATGCTATTTACACATATCAAGTACAAGTATGGGTATATTTTAGGGTTTAGGTCGAGTGTGATAAAGTACACCCTCGCCTAAAGTCCCTTTCATTCAAAGCATAACACATAAAGGCGTTGACTTAGACTCATAGCCCTAGATACTTACCAAAGTACGAAAGAGCTACAATTAAGTAAAAGCGTCATCCACTCCGCTAGCGGGCCCCAGCAGCCGCCTCTAGCTCGTCGCGGTCTGCAATAGATGATTGCGTCACATAAGACCATAAACGGTTATCAAATAGCAAATCATAAGCAAAACGGCAAAAACGACGTGAGCGCGCGCGGAAACGACAGACGGAAACGGAAACGGCCGTTAGTGCGAAAACGGCAGATTTGCTACCTCTTTTCATTTTGATCATAAGTTGGGCTACAAGTGTCCGTTTAAGGCGTATGAGACGCCGTTTCGAAGCTAAAAGGATACACTATAACTTTTAGGGAGACCTCAAGAACTGAAACTGGGATCTTCAGTACCAACCGAACCAAACAAATTGGGTCACGAAAGCTGTCCAAGGTCAAATGGTCAGTTTCAGGGGTGCTGGCCGTTTTATATGCTGCACATATCCAATTAATCTGAAACTTGGCAGTTAGAAAGTTCATTCCAAGATGAACAACTTTCATGAAGGCTGGAAAACCTGAATCCAAACGTAAATAGGTCATATAGACCAAAACAGGTTCGGACAGCTTAAGGTCATTTTCGCGGACAGGCCCTGTTTGATTGGCTATATCTCAGGTTTTATAGATCCGATTCATGAAATTCCAAAGGCGTTGGAAAGCTCTGATATAGGGCTATAAGTTTGGTGTTTTGGTCACGAGCCCGATCAGCTTGTAACCTGGTCAAATTCGAAGCCAAAGTTCCAGTTGTAAACTGTCCTGGTTTGCTGTTTTGCTGGACCAACGCGCGCAATCGCGTGAAACAAATTCGCACCACACACACAAGATTCTAAGCCATGGCTACACCATTCTAACACATATAAAACACTCCCTAATTGCCCTAACAAGACTCCCGAAATACCTCATGAAAACAGCCCCTAACCCTAACCTTTTCTAACCAAAAGGCAAGTTCTACATTCATTAACCTCTCTAACCAAAGCTAATCCATATCTAACCAAGGCATAATCATTTAAGCCCTAAACAAACCCAAAACATCAGCCCCTCAACCTAGGGTTTCTTACCCAAATTTCGGACATCATCACACCTCACCTAACAAACAAAATTAACAACTTAAGCAAGTCATTTATAAGCTTAATTTCACCACCAAAGCATTAATCTAACATAAACCATAGAAACCCTAATTTGTCTTAGCTTGACCGAAAATTAAGACATCCAATTTAAGCAAAATTAAACCATAAAACCACCAAGAATTACAACCATATCATCAACAAAAGCACTAACAACAAGAATCAACAATTTCAAAGGCTACAAGCCTTAATCCTCCAAGCAACTTTCAAGAGGAGTTTCTTACCTCCAACCAAGATATAGTACAAGAGTAGGACAACCTCCACCAAGCTCCAAGGTGCTCCTAGCAAGCTTCAAGACCAAAGATGAAAGCTCCAAGTGCAAGAATTTTGCAAAGTTTCTTCTCCTTTTCTTTTCTCTCTCCCACGGCTCACTCTCTCTTTCTTTCTCTTGTTGTTTTGACTCAAATCACTTATGGTTCCTTATGTCTTATGACTTAAGGGTTATAAGACAAACCCATCTAACAACTCAAGATATTTTCTTATCTCAACCAATCACAAAATAGCATAGGAATTGCCTTTAAGTCCTTGCAACCTTGTCTTGCCAAATTCTCCACTCTTGCCCTAATAACTTTCATTTCCTATCATTATACTCCATAGGACTTAATCTTAGCTTAATCCAAATGCCCTAATCTCACTTAGCAATTGCACTAATCACCCTTAAACTTTACTTACCTATTCTAAAACAATCCTTATCACACTTAAAATTAACCACATAACCACTTTTATGTCAAGGCCAAAATTAAAGTATAAACTAACTTAAACACTTTAAACCAAGGGTTAACTAGGGTTTCTCCTCGTTTAGGGTTTTCTAACCTTTTAAACCCACTTAACCCTATATCAATCTATACAAACACATACCTACACATGTCTAATACTCATTCAAACATGCAATGGCAATAGAAATGGCTATCTAGGGTTTCGCTTAAAAATTTTCGATTTTTGAGCAATTAGGGTTTCTCAAATTCCCAATTAGGGATTTTCGGATTATTTGGATTCATAATCACAGTAAAACTTATTATTTTCACATAAAATCACAATTTAGGGCAACCGGGGTCTCACAATGGTAGTCATGTGTTTTAAGTCCCATCAGTTTACCATCTTTAACACACTTGGAAATGTTTACAGCATACCCATCAGGAAACTTAATTGAACTCAAAAAATCACAAAATCCTTTTCTCTCACTTGAAGACATCACATACAAGGCTGGAGGCTTTGTTTTCCTTTTACCATCATCATGTAAGTGTAGTTCAAGCCTTATTCCCATGTCAAGTAGATCATCACGAGCTTTATTAGTATCTTTTGTCTTGTCAGGAATGTTCAACAATGTTGCTACTAAACTTTCACATGTATTTTTAAGGATATGCATCATATCCAAACAATGCCTCATGGTGAGGTTTGCCCAATATGGTAACTCAAAAAATATACTTTTTTTCCTCCAATTACTCTGAATTTTATCAACTCCTTTTTTCCGAGTAACTGGGTTCTTACCAAACTCACCAAAGATTCCAGCCAACCAATTTAAATGTCTTAAAACATGTTCTCCGAAAAATTCCTTTGGCTTGCAGCGTGTTTCAATAGTTCCATCAAAATGAGCTTTTTGCTTTCGCCAAGGGTGGTCATGGTTCAAAAAACGACGATGTCCCATGAAACATATTTTGCCTCTTAGTCTTTGTGAAGCAGTATCATCAAGACAACATGGACATGCCTTATACCCACTGGTGCTCCATCCAGACAAATAGCCATATGCAGGGAAATCTGATATAGTCCATAAAATTGTTGCACGCATTTGAAAGTTTTGTCCACTATATGCATCATAAATGCTGATTCCATGAAATAAATCTTTCAAATCATCTATTACTGGCCTTAAGAACACATCTAACTCCTTTCTAGGGGCACGTGAACCAGGAATAAGAAGTGATAGCATAAGATATTCCTTTCTCATAAATTTATATGCAGGCAAATTGTAAGGTACAAGAATAACTGGCCACATGCTATATGAGTTGCTCATGTTACCAAATGGATTGAATCCGTCTGTGGCCAATCCAAGTCTTACATTTCGAGAATCTTTAGCAAAATCAGGATATTGCTTATCAAAATCCTTCCAAGCAATAGAATCAGCCGGATGTCTCATGATACCTTCCTCTTTAACCCGTTTCTCGTCATGCCATCTCATGTCTTCAGCAGTTTTAGAAGACATAAAAAGTCTTTGCAACCTAGCTTTTAATGGAAAGTATCACATCACTTTTTGTGAAACTTTCTTTTTCTTGCCATCATTGACTTTCCATCGTGATTCTTTACAAACAGGACACTTGTCCATCTTTTCATTTTCTTTCCAAAATAATGCACAATCAAATTTGCAGACATCAATTTTTTGATACCCCAAACCTATACCAGATAGAATTTTCATGGCCCCATAAAAACTGGATGGAAGTATTTCTCCTTCTGGTAACACATCTTTTAAAAATTCCAGCATCATGTCAAATGCCTTGTTAGTCACATGGTTCATCACTTTGATATGGAGAAAGGAAACAATGAAACGCAGCAGGGAGTACTTTTTGCATCCCGAGTAAAGTTCTCTTTGTGCATCATTTAACAATTTGTCAAAATTTTTTGAATCCCATTCACTCGATGTCCCTGATTCATGTGCATTTCTTATCTCATCCAATAAATCAGGTAACTCATCAGATTCACCATTTTCATTCATATCAAACTCATCATATACAATTTCATTGAGGAAATCTGTCTCACCTCCAACACCATTCTCATCAAGGTTATTGTTCTTTCCACTTGACACATAAGAGTGTGCAGAAAATGGTTCCCCATGGAAGACCCAATTTTTATAATACATACAAAAGCCTTTTTCTGACAAATCTGATTCAACTTGAGAAATGCTTTTTCTCTTTGAATTCCTACATCTCCTACATGGACAAAATAATTTTCCATCCAATCCCATACCATTGGTCTTAGCAAATTCAATAAAATCCTTAAGACCAGACTTATAATGACTTGACAAAATATTTGGATCATTTATCTAGCTCTTATCCATTTCCGATACCTAGAATAAGAAAAGTCTTAACTTACTAAACTCAAGGCATTGTCAAGATGAACAACTCAAAAAGGAGGAAAGATAATTTCTAGATATAAAAAGATAAAGAAGGCAAAAAGACAAAGCATTCACAATGTACCTACTTTTTATGGCTTAGTTATGAATTCCAAGCTACTTAGATTACTCACTAATTACACCAAATGGTATACTACTCAATAAAACTGAAAACACATTCCTTATTGTACTATTCTCCTATTGTTTAATTGTATATGCTATTGTATACATATAAGAAAGCATTAAACATCATAACCCATAACTTGATTTACACAAATAAGGATGTAAACCACAACATAATTTGCAAGAAACTAGCAGTCATGATAAACACTTTTCATTCTTTATGGTAAGTGTGAGAACCTCGAAAAAAAAATAATAATAATAGATATATACATATATACATGTTGCATTTGCATTTTTGACTTTTAGTAAATTTTATTAATGTTGGTTCTTAATTAAGTATGTAAAAATAATTTTTAGATTACAAATAATTCAATTGTGCCAAAATATTAAATTATTTGATTATTGCCAAGATAAATTAATACTTCTTGATGTAGATTATGTTAATGCTTTAATATTAAATTTTTGAGTTTCGATAGCTAATTTTAAGTGTTAATAATGTTAAGTGTTAACGGGAACTTTAGTATTAAGACGAAATCGTTTTTAGATTAGGACCTTCATAATTATTTTTAGGACAATGAAGTCTCGATAATTGAATTCTCGCAAGATTAGTGCTTCAGTAGGCTATCGAATTTCATCCGGGGTAAATTTTGGAATTAGTTTACGAGTGAGAACCTAAGTGGAAGGTCGAACAAGTTGTGAAAAGACCAAACTGGCCCTCCACTATCTTGGATTTACCATGCAGCCACGGAAACCTTAAACAAGTTTCATTCCAAACATTTCCAATTTCTGTCGGTTTCATTTCCATTTCTTATTCCAGCACCTTCCATTCCTATTGCCGACTCAACTCCACTAAAACACTGCAATATATACATTCCACTAACCACAACAACTCCACTTCACTTCCATTTCCTTGCCTTGGTATCATCGACGAGAGTAAGAAAGAGGGAGCCGGATTCTTTGCTCTGTTCTTTTCTGTTCGTGAGCTAAAGAAAAAAAAGAGTGAGACCTGCTGTTCTGTATCCATTCCATCAGTGAGCTGGGGAGGAGTTTGAGTGCCAAACTTCCTTCATCTTAGTTGCGAGCTTGAGCAAGAGAGAGGAAGAGCTAGCGGGCTGCATTTTGGACTGCCGAGAGGAGAGAAATAACTTCAGCTGCCAGTCGCGGGTATCAAGCCTAAGCTGAGGTAATATTCTGGACTGAAACTGACTGATCAAGGGTAGATTAAGCTATCTATGGACTTGCATGTGATGCTTGTGAGGTTGGATGAAGAATTAAGATTTAAGAAATCTGGTTTGGAAAGAAGTGAAGTTGCCGAGAGCTTGAGCTGGAAATTTCAGTTTCAATTTGTTAATTTATGACAATCTGAGCTTAGTTATGTGTTTAGCTAGATAGAAACTAGATGATTATGCTATACGTGAGGGTAATCAGTTCGGATTGAGCAAGAAAGAAAAAAATGAAACAGAAATCTGAATGCATGCATGTCAACCGAGAGAATTTGGTTGAAATTCTGGTTAGATGGTGATATTTGATGACATTTGAACTTGGTCTTGGACCCAATCTGATAGATAGTTTGTTATTTGGTGTTGCATGTGAACTTTGTGGCCAGAAATCCGGTTGCATGGCTGGAAATTTTTATTGGAAACGGTTTGACTGCTGAATCAATTTTCCAGCTTAGCCGATGGAGTATTTTTGGAAGTTGTATGGATATTTTGGTGTGAAATTTGCTAGAAAGCGCTTGATTCTCACTTGGCTGTGTGTTTAACTAACTAGAATCTGGATGATTAAGTTGTGCATGGGGTTAATTAGCATTGATTAAGTCAGAAAATTTAAAAGATACAAAATCAGGTTACATGCAAGCTAACCGAGAGCAGGATTGATTGAATTTCTGGTTGGTTAGTGTTTTGATGTTATCCGAACTTGTTTATGGATCAAAGCTGGTAGATAACTGATTTTTGAGTCATGCATGTAGCTGTTGAACCGTGATAAAAAAAAAAAGAAAGAAAAGGAATCTGAAATTGCGGCCGAGAGAAAGAGTTGAGCATTTGATTAGTTTTCTTCGAGTTTGTAGCTGAGACTTTCATATTGGATGCTTAAGATCTGCTTATAACCTACTAATCACCTTTTGCATGTTGGGTTGGAGTAAAAATTGGAGAAAACTATGGACAAAAGCTCTATAAATGAACAACTATATTGCTGGAAATTGGATTTGATAGCTGGCCGAATTAATTGAGGTTTTTGAGTGAGATTATTTTCTGACTTTGTGTGTTATTTGTTCTAGTTTGGGTTGGTCAGATTATAAGCTATATGTTTAGTGTCTCCAACAAGTAAAAGATGGAGATTTAATAGATACTTTGAATTGATTTGCTGGAATTTTTCTTGGTTGGCGAAACCAGGGTAAAATCTGAGTCTTTGGAGGATTTTTGAGCTAAGCTAGTTGTGATTTCCTTTTATGTTTGAGTTGAATTCTAACTGATTGGTTGTAAGAAATATTTGTTTGATGCTAAGAGCTAATGATTGATGAAGCTCTTGGCCATTTGAGTAGCTTTTGCAAGAATTTAATTTTTGGTGAATTTGTTCAAGTGGTTGGCTAAAGAGTACTTGGAAGGTCTATGGTTTGTGATTTAGAATCTGTCTTGATACCTTGGACTTCCTTTGTTGAATTTTGGTTGCACTGGAATCTGTTGAGACCTAGGGCTAATGATTGATGAAGCCCTAGTGAAATTTATATGTGAATTGTGTGTTAGCTATAATGGCAACTTGAAGTACATTGTGCAAATAAATTTGAATCTGAAATCCGTTTTAATCTTTTAAATTCAAGTATCTTTAAATCAAGCTTTATGGGTATAGTTTGGTTTAATATCAAGTTATAGAGATTGAAAATAGCATGTTAATATCCAAATTTAAATGACAGGACTTGTAAAACCTTGCCGACTAATTATTCATGTCAAAATTTTAAGTTTTCATAAAATTGTCCTTAATTAGTTGTTTTAGAGAAAAATTGTTAAAAACACTAGATTTGAATAATTCCAAATAAAAGACATAGAAAATTTGTTCGGCAAGAAACTTTGTTTAAACTAATTTGGCTCTAGTTTGCTTCTAGAAGGGAAAAATCTTTAAAAAAGAAACCACACGAAACATTTTATTCCTTTTCCAGTTTTAATTTTTAAGAGAAAGTTATTGATTTGTTTCGAGGAATTAAGCTAGTTTTATACAAAATAATCTTTATATATTTAAATCAAGAGTTGGTTTAGTAAAACTTATAATTTTTAAAACTTGAATTTCTAGGGTTTAATGAGGACGCGGACTATGATTCCCAGCTTGACTTTTGAGCTTGACTTTTGGTGAGTGTCCCTGCTTGTTTTATGACTATTTGGTTACAGTGCTTTCTTGACTCGATATATGATAATTGCAAAGTGGTTTTTGATCCATCGAAGTGAGCAGTGTGTACTTTATCACACTAGCCGTTCGAGTGGTGACTTATGTGAAATGTTTTCGTGAATATCTCAAGTGTTGTGACGTCGTTGGGTAAATCCCACGACTAGTTTGTGACGTCGTTGGGTAAATCCCTCGACTAGTTCGTGACGTCGTTGGGTGAATCTCTCGACTAGTTTATCCAAAGGGTATACTCGAGTATTACTGCTTTCTTATTTGGGGTTCGGGCCCGGAACAGGGGTATGATTGGTGTCGGAGTTAAGAAAAAGAAAAAGAGCTACATGGACCCTAAGTAGTGAGAGTTGACGGAGTGTCGACTACGGTGAGAGCCCCTGTATCCTACCTTGTGCTGTTATACGCTTTCCTATTTGTTTATTTCAACTGAAATCAATACGTGTTATTTGTTTTATTTGATTGCATGTTTTGGGGCACCACTGAGCTTTAGCTCACCCCACGTTTGTTTGTTTTCCTTGACAGGTCTTGACGTTTGAGAAATCTGAGCCTACTTATATTTGCTTATGAATGTATTTGAACCTTATGTCTTTGATTTGCAGTTTGTAATGAAATTCGAATAAAACAATGTACTTTTGTCTTGGGTTACCACTTGAAGTTGGAAAAGTGTAAACCCTGGATTTGTTATTTGGCTTGTACTAATGTATTTGGGTTGTATGTTTTTGTTGCCTGGTTTGTAACGCGTGAGGTATTTAAGAGTCGACGATTGGCTATCTTATAAATGTTGTTATCTTTGAAGTTAATGAGGATTTAGTTATCAGTCTATTTGGAAGGAAACGGTGTTGTAATAGCTTAGGTTATTCTTCGGGAGGATTTGGGCTAGATTGCTTGCGTGAGTCCTGGCGAGAGCTAGGCAGACGGCCCGCCAACCCTCTGGTTCGCCTTAGGGGGAAGTGGGTCGCCACAGTAAGCTACCAAATAACCACATACCTCAAATTATGCAATCTTTTCTCTGGTTGTTCCCATTCTTCTCTATCAAGGTAGTGAGAATGCAGGCCTGCTCTGCTGAATATGAAGAAATGTGAAATTAGATATTTTAAGCAAATCATCATACACAATCGACAACAATCAAAAATCTTTTTTTTGTAACATAAAAATAACAAAATTACCTTCCTAAAGCCTGATTAGAATTGTAACTATCCCATTGATCTTCTATTCGAACAAATCCCTTTCTAGACAAAAAAAAAGAGAGGGAAAGAGAGGGCAAAACACATATCAGCTTATGGAGTAAAGATTGGTAATGTATATAACTAAAATTGTGAAAGGAGCAAAAGATGGTACAAGATAAAATATACACATTATGTTTGACATAAAGGCCATTCAAATGTTAATTGAAATTGCAACCCATAATGACAATTATGAGAGCTAACTAAACTAGAAATGAATGCAAAGAAACAAAAATAAAGAAAATCAGCAAGTTTGTAAATTACTAATTAGTCTACCCAAGGTGTTAGAACATAGGATATGAGTTATTTCAATATCCAAAAATGAATGGCAGAAACTAATAACTAATCAAACAAAAGATATTTGGTTCCATTAACCATTTCTGAATATACAAAACACATTGACATTAAGGATGCTGACCTGAAATTTATCTATTATCTTCACCCAAAACAAAATACAACTATCTCATATAAAAGTCACTCAAATGTAATTCAAACTATGCAGACATACGTATAAAAAAAGACTGGACAATAGTACACCCATTTTGACTAAACAAGTCGAAATTTCCTCTTTTTTGGCTGTGAAATCCAAACAACATTAACACACTTCTAATCCAATAACCAATATTTGCACCAGGACATATAACCCAATGAAATATTTAAAAACTTAATTGTAATTTAAGTACATATTCTTAATCTACAACTGCATTGTATAAAAAATAATGCCATTTCATGAAATATCGATCTTTCATCAAAGGGGTAAGCTAAAAATTGTAACTTTTCTGTTAAATAGCGAAGCAACAAAACTGAAAAATTGAGCTGACTGCAAATTCCACAGTCAGACCTGAAAAATTAAATTGACTCACCAGTCAGAGCCGACTGCAAATTCCGCAATTGTACTTTCAGTGCTTGAGCAGAGCTAAAAAATTGATGACTTGGAAATAGGAGGAGCAACCAAAACAGGATACCAACCGGGTCAATTTTCAAAGTATCTCTGTCGAGCAAGCGAGCAGCAGCGGGAATGATATCAACAAGTTTTATACTGATTATATCCCCGGGCACAAGAATTGAAACATCTTCCTGGGTTTTGACGAACAGAGAAAGGGAGAGATGAATAAAATACCCATTATAAAAATAAAAAAAGGAACCTATTAAGGACAAAATCGAAGGGGGATTCGGAGAAAAGGAACTGATTCAAGACAAAATTGAAGGATTATTTGATTTTTACATCACCTTAGACCATCGTGTTGTCTCTCTTGTTGAAAGAGATGAAGGCAAGTTCGGAGTTTGTTGTTGTTCTTTGTTGTTGGAGATATGAAGACAAGTTACAGATTTGGAGAAAGTGTTTCTTTGTCGTTGTTGTTCCAAAAGTAAGAGATATGGGAAAAGTGTCTCTTTGTTTCCCGGTTTCTATGTCATATGAGTCTGATGTCCTTCTAAATTCCTTTTGGTCCAAAACGGGAAAAAAACTGGTGGGAAAAAAATGGAGGGAGGATGAAAACTTTTCCTGACGAATTGATGTGGGGAAAGTAACTTTAGACAATGAAATAAATAGAAAAACATGTTTGCCTTTTGAAGGATATTTGCCTGACGAATTGTCATAAAAAGTATTGTTTTTGTAACGAATAAGTTGGTTGTCATGAAAAATTTGTCACGAAAGAAATAATTTTTTGTAGTGTCAATGGTCCACAATGGGATATTTTATAACTCTTGGTGATGCACCTATTTCTTGGAAAACCAAGAAACAACCTACTGTTAGTCGATCCTCAGTAGAAGGAGAGTATCAAGCAATGGCTTTTGCTACCAGTGAACTTATTTGGTTACGTACTTTATTACATGATTTTGCAGTTGACCATTCTCAACCAATGTAGTTTTTCTATGATAACCAAGTTGCTATGCATATTGCCTTTAATCTAGTTTATCATGAAAGAACAAAACATATTGAAATTGACTACCATTTTATCCGAGAACACATTGAGTCAAAGGCAATTGAGATAGCCTACATTCCTTCGATGATCCAACCAGCAGATATCTTTACCAAAGACTTGAGTGATCATCAGTCCAATCGATTACTATCCAAATTGACTGTTTCATCCTTACACACTCCAACTTGAGGGAGGCTGTTGAAGATTACCAAAAATTATGGCTTGATTGCCCCAGAAATTACGGCTTGATATTAAAATTGTATAGTTGGTTCATAGCTCTAATTTAGGCAAGTTTTGTATTATAATTTTCTTCTCAATCCTTGTATAGAGCTTATGGAAATCATAATACAAGAAGATTTCCGTAAGTCTGATTACAATTTTGACATAGCTTCAATGGTTAGAAACATATACAGGCAAAATCTACAAAAGTTAAACAAAACAGTATACTTGAAATTGATTGAACCTAAGTGAAGGAACGTCACTAGTTTTGAACTTGCTTATGACTTTGTAGTTGTTTGCCTTTACTTGGATGTCCAACTAGTAAACAATGTTTCTCTTCTCCTCTTTGCTACCTTTGGTTTCTGATACAAGAAAGAAAAAGGAAAGCATCCTTGGTTATTTCTAGTGGTCCCATGAAATACTACTTTGCAAGTGTTAAGTTCTAGTAACTAACCTACCCACACCCAATCACTCGCAAAATGTTCTTTAACCCACTCCCGATAAATCTAGTTAGTTGGAGAATAATAGGATGAAACTCACTTGTCCACTTCCTAAGCATAGTTATTAAGCTCGATCCAGTAAGAAACCTGGCAAAGGGACTAGGTCAATGGGCTGTAAGTATTAATTTAATATTTATAAATATAAAATAGTAATTTTATTATACATAAAATATATAATAAAGTGCCTTTAGCTACTAATTATTATACTTAGAAAAATATTTAATGAATATATAGATATTAATAGAAGATCTAATTTCATTTTATCGTACTTTTACATAAATAATAATGTATTCCAGTACAAAATAAAATTTTATCACTTATTTTTAAAAATATAGCATTATTTTTTCATTATTTTATTTTTCTTTAAAAACAAAGTAATGTTCTAACTACTCAAATATTGCCAGTTTAAAAGTTAAAAGGATTAATTGTATAATAAAAAAAGTAAAAAAGTTCATTAAAAAAATTTAATTATCAAATAAAAACTAAGCAAGTGGTAAGGTTTTATGATCAAAAGCATATATACATTTTGTTTCAAAAACAAAAACCCACAATTGTAAAAAAAAAAAGAAAAAAAAAAGAAAAAGGTAACTAGGTCAATTGAAAAATCGAATGGGTCCCAGTTAAACCACTGGGTCAAATAAGTTTATCTAAGTTTGACCAGGTCAATTCCTTGTCCGGTCAAACTAGAGACCCGGCTCGATCTGATGCTCGAGTTATTGGGCCGATCGGTTCAACCGTCGAGTCAAGCCAATTTAATAACTATGTTCCTAAGTTTGAAGATTTTCTTTTAACTGTAATTTAACTATTTTTTATTTACTAATCTATTTTACCTTTACAATTTATTGATTAAAAAAATTTACAGGTATTGCATACATCTTTATAAAATTCTTGTGTTGCCAAATTTTGCTTATTCATGGTGTGGTTTACAAGAAAATTTATCTCAATGGGAGTGTTAGACAATCATTGATATAAAACATTTAACTTTTCCTTTTGAATGCACCTTGGATTGAGTTATGCTTTAGAGAACCTAATGTTCTAGTGTGCTTGGGCTTTGTTTGGGCTTTAGAGAACCTAACGCTTTGTTGAGAGCCTAAGTGATTAGTTTTTATTAGAAACTGCATTGAAATTTGAATTAGATCGATGTTGAAGTTCAGGAAAATCAAATCTATTGTTACATTGAGCTAATTGGTTGGTTTTGTAATAGACTTAATAGATTGTAATATCACTCGGGATCTTTGCTGACCCAATAACTTTTGAACTAAAATCACGGAGTCAAGATATTTAAATCAAGTCATTAATATTCCATGAACCTATGACTTACCTTTCATTCATTTCCATTTCCCACTTCAGATATGGGATCTGGGTATCACACCATTAAACAAAACCCATCCTAATTTAAAATACTATGATTTTTTGTAGATGGGCTAGGATGAGACACATAATTTTGCTATTAGTACTACTGGATAAATTAAACGCAAAGCTAACTTGATCATCCCTCAGACGCATATTTATCTTGACAGAATGTAAATTTGTTTTTGGTGTAGACCAAAAATGGTACTATGATCCCGGAATAATAATTCCAAAACTGTAAAGAATCCTAAGACAGGTAATCTCATTTAATCTAGTCGTGAATCAAACGGATGAGGAAGAATAAATTCTCACGGGGTAACTACACCATACACTGCCTATGCTCATTGTTATATCCCCAGGGCTTACTAATTGAGGGGTGAATTAAAGAAATCGAATTTTTCCCTTCAAGTTCATAGCTAAAACAAGGGGAGTGATGGACAAGAACACATCTAATGTTGGTGCAAAACAAGAAGAATATAAATTTGTGATGAATAACAACAAATTAGCTTGAAATAGTGAATCAAATTCACTTTCCTTTGGGTTAAATGTGTCCTCTCATATAGTGCAATGCAATAGACAAATTTCCTTTAGGATAAAATAAAGTAACCTTGACAATACTCTACACTAATGTTCAAGACTACAAAGAAGAAGTATTTGGTGTATTTTTATAGAATATCTAATATTGATGTGATAATTTTTTAAACAAATCAACCCTCAATTTATCTCTTTATAGACTAGGGGATGTCACATATTGGTTTTAACCAATCATGTGATCACATTTCGCAATCAAAATAGTTACTTCTATTGTGGGAATACTTGAATCATTGTAGCACTTTTATACTTGAATGAACAGTCACCTTGTAACTTTTCATCCCTTTTAAAAAGTCTCCAACAATACACCGCGGTTTTAAAAAAATTGAGATGTACTTAAAGGTCATAGATAACTCTGAGAATCATATGCTTCAGTAATGATATTTTTCGATTCAACCATTACCTTATTATTGAAGGTTCTGTGTAATAAGTCAATACAAGATGGAAGATGAGATTTGAATCACTTGTATATTAGAGAAATCACATAAACATAGCACACATTGATTTTATACACAAACACTAGTTCTTTAAAATTATACATTTTTAGGCCTTATATCTATTTCCTTTCATAAATGTTTCAAAGTTAAGCCCTTAAACTTTGTGATTTGCTGAAGACTAACATTGATATAGGCGAACTCTTAGTGCCCTACCATTTAGTACTTTCAAGATTTATTAAGAGTTCAACAACTCAACATTCCGTTATTTCAGTGAGTAAATTAAGGACTATTTTCATCTTGAGATGTTCAAATTTAACATAATGCACCAATCACTGGAATTATGTATTTCACTCATTGAATTTAAGACTAGACGTTGTATTTAGTATTGAATTGCGATTCCACCATTAGTGATAAAAATTTGGGGTTGAATTCCATCCCTTTTGGTATACACAAGATCATGTGGGTAACTCATTGCCATGCATTAGTTCATTTTTTACTAAGTTCCAAAATAAAGAAGTCAATAATTCTTTGATATAACATGTCTAGTTTTTCATTATAAACTTGACTATATACTGCTGAAAGCATATTGTCCTTATTACAGAGCATTGGTCTAAACATAAACTTTAGTAGAATACTATATTGCATTTCTTAGATCTCCAAAAGATTATTTGTCCCGCCAAGTATGAAAATCAAGTCAATAGTAAGCAAAAGATTTCCTTCCATATTCAAGATGACACAACTTTAGTTCATTAGTAGTTGACTACATTTATTTAAAGATGCATCCCTTTAATCAAAAGTCACAACTAACATTAGGTGTCTCTTCATAACAACAGATGCCCTTTCAAACAAAGACACAAGTCTTACAATTTTCACCCAACATATCTCATATTATGCAAAATTATATTGTAATCCATTTTTGCATTCAGTCATTCTCTAAAAATCTTCCTTGTGAAGACTTCACAAAGAGCATCCTAGACCAAGCAAATTAAAGAAAAAGCTTCTTCTATGCAAGCTTGCATTCATGGAGTCATTTGACAAGGTTAACCTTTGAATCCAAGAGCCAAATTAAAGAAAAAGCGAATAAGATCTGTTAGTGTGTCCCTCAAAAAAAAAAAAAAAAAAAAAAAATCTGTTGGTGTGGACTTGAAAAGCATTCTAAGCAGTTAATGCATCTCTTAGTGATTAACTAACCGCACATTAGCATGAAAAGGAACCAAACCCAATTTCAAACAGTTTTTACTGTTAACATGGATCTGCCCGCGGATCTTACTGGATGTGTCAGTGGATCCAATGAAATATAATAATGTTACCAAGTTTGCAACGGATCTTCTGTCTCATTCGTTGTATCACTATCTATCCCACTTTTATTAATCACCGAGCTTTGACTCAGTGGTCATAAAAAAGGGATTAAATATCTCTTTGGACCGTAGATAAGAAGTTCAAACCAATGTTGTT
This sequence comes from Coffea eugenioides, assembly GCF_003713205.1. Lineage (NCBI taxonomy): Eukaryota > Viridiplantae > Streptophyta > Magnoliopsida > Gentianales > Rubiaceae > Coffea > Coffea eugenioides. The sequence goes on along the minus strand of NC_040035.1, from coordinate 14,189,263 downwards.
AAACTCGAACGGAATAACGACTCGGCTAAGCTAGTGGGTTAGGGATCAATTGGTCGGATCGTTCTAAAAATCCGTTGATGTCAGCATGATATCATAATTATTTTATATTTTTATAAGTTTCAAAAATATTGAAATTAACTTCTTAGTTGTATTCAGCCAATCATACAAAATGTTCCAAAAATATTAGATTTGCAGTCAAATATACACCTAATAATTATATATAAAAATGTAAATTCGTGATTAAATATGTCCATTCTCCAAAATTGCATGAAAAACTAAATTAAAACAAATTAATGCAAGTTGAAATCAATGATGTTATATTGAAAAGATGATAGGGATGAAAACATCTTGATTTAGAAATCATTCAGAAAAATGAGTAATTTTGGTATTTATGTTAAATGGGTGGTATTTTCTTATTCCTGCTAATAAATAAAAGTGTTACAATTTAGATTATTCAAATTATGTTTGGGAAAAACAAAAAAGAAAAGTTTGAGAACCGGGTCAACCAGTTGAACTGGGTAATTGGTTTAGTTGGCTTTTGACGATTTTGATTGGTTTTTACCAAAGCAGTTTTGTGCTACAAACCAGATCGGAAAGAAGGCCAGTTCACAATCGGATCGGTTGAACCAACCGATCCGGTCCGAATCTAACAACATTGGTTCAAACCCACTTGCAGCGAAAAAATTCAAAGGAGGTGATGGAGAACTCCTTTGATCTAATCCGGTCTGTATGCTCACCCCTTATACAACCTCTTTAAGCTCCCCTTTTTATAGAATATATGATAGATTAGGTTATAGGAACGTTATTTATATTACTATTTCTCCTTCATAAATATTATATCTTAATTCTTTTTGTTTTCTTAAAATCCAATAACTATTAATCAAGTAAAAAATAAATACAACAATCTCAAAAAAGTAATATATAATAGAAAATTAAAAAATATAGCAGAAAATTCGTAAAAATTCTCATTTTTTGTGTATTTTGATTTTTTGAGTTTGTTAAATTTTGTATTATTTAGTTAATAGTTGTTCGATTTTAATGAAACAAAAAAGAAGTAAAATACGATATTTATAAAGAAGAAATAACAATACAATAAAAAAAAAGACAGTAAATGGTACAAAAGATCCATTGCAAACTAAGTCTCGGAATCGGATTCGCACAATGGATCGTGCTCCAGCCAGACCAGATCCCCGATTGGATCTAGACCTGTGATTGGATGTGGGTATGCAGGTTCTCAAGGGACGAATTTCCCTCGATCTCAGAATTTGATTTGCGGACGTGAATCCGCGTGAATTTGGAATGAATACGGAACGGATCTCGCTTGGATAAATTTGAATAAAAAACATTTTTTTATTCAATATGATTGAAATCAAAATAGATGATCTCATTCTAGAATTCAAGATGTTATTTCATTATATGGTCTTCACATCAATTATTCTACCAGAATTGATAATTTAACATGGATTTCGTATCAATTATATATATTACCATAATTGAACATTCAAGACTGATTCTATATCAATTACACTACCATAATTGAAAATGAAAATATTAGCTATGTTATTACGTGTAGATATCTTCTCATGGGTCTTTCATCAATCTTTCATGGTTCTATCACCAATTTGACCCTTTATAATGTCTGCAAAAGTAATAATGTGGTACACATCTAAAATTGATTAGACATATCTTTAAGATGTTATGTACAAACCATTATCTTGTGTTTGTACAACAACCGTCTCCATGTTTGTGTGTAATTTCATTGGCATCCTTTCTAATTTCTCCATCAACTTGGTCCATCTTTGTAATGTTGAGAACCAACCTCTTCAATAAACTTGCCAACACAAGTTTTGGGAAATTTAGTCTAGAGATTTTTGGTGCAAAACATGAGGAATATAAACTTACTATGAATAACAAGAACTTGGCTATAAGTCGTGAATTAAATTCACTTTTCTTTAGGATAAATTCCTCCTCTATATAGTGCAATGCAATAGACAAATTCCCTTTAGAATATGACGAAGTTATCTTCATAATAATTTGCACTCGGGTCCATCCACAAAAGAAGAATTATTTGGTGTACATTTGTAGAATATTTAATATTGATGGGATAATTTTTTGCAACAAATCAACCCTCACTTGATCTTTATAGATTAAGAGATGTTACATATTAGTTACAACTATTCAAGTAATGATCTTTGGCTGCTAAAGTAGTTACTTCTATTGAGAGTAGTTAATGATCTTTCGCTACTAAAGTAGTCACTTCTATTGCGAGAGTGGTTGAATGATTATATAACACATCACACAAATGAACATTCACTTTGTAACATTTCATTCCTTTTGAAAATAACGACTCTTTCCCAACCTTAGTGGTTGAGATTTCAGCTCTGAAATAGAGAACAAAACAGCGAGAATGGGCTGGCTACAATATTCTATGAAAATGAAATATTAATTTAAGGAGTACTCCCACATGTGCAATCATGATTGACAACTATAACATTGTCTATATAGCAGGCCGAGTATCTTCTGCATACGCTGTATTTTGACTAATTATACTATCGAATCATTTGACATTGCATATTGATTGTCCTGTCTCTTATCAAATGCTATTACAGAATGTGTTCAACTCATTTAAGCACTACAAGATATAAAATTTTAATAGTCATGCCCTTAGCTAAATTACAATTTTTTTGATAACTCTAAATTAATATGATAACACTTGAGCCTCTTGGAATCATAGATGACAGCTAGTGATGTTGTCACTTGCCACAGCTTCAATTATAATGGAAAAGCTGTCTTTATAAAAATATCAGCATGACCCCTCTTTTAGAGTTGAAGGTTAGACTTTGACATTTTAAACTTATATGAATAGTAGATTTTGGCATTCATTAAATGTTTTGAGTTTTGGCATTATCGATGCCAAAGATGACACTCTAACACGGTAATTATGTATACTTAAACCCTCTACGGTATCCCATTTTCAGAAATTTTGCATTTGGCTCTCCAAAAGTATTTTAAGGCTCTCAAACATGAACCCATGACTTTGATAAAAAAAAAAAAAAAAAACATGAACCCATGACTGTTCAAAATGTTGAAAAAATATATGGAAATTTTTTTCAGTTTCTAAAATAACACTTAATCCAGGAGCAATGATTCTTGCTTCAAGTATAATATATATTAGGCAGTACAATTGTCTACCTAACACTCAGACGCCGATGTGGGAAGTTGGTATACATCATTTGGATCGCACATTGATTCTTATAATGTCTGAAGCACTAATGATTCTTGCTTCCAACTGTAATATATTAGGCAGTACAGTTGTCTACCAAACATCTCAGACGCCGATACGGGAAGTTGGTATACAACTTTTGGTTCGCACATTGTTAAACTTGGATCAAATAGTAGCTCGGTTAAACTATTGAGTTAGGAGTCAATTGGTCGAATCGATCTGACCATTCTCAAAATCCGTTAACGTTAGTATGATGCCAACATTATTTTATATTTTTATAAATTTCAAAAATATTGAAATTAAGTTCTTAGTTATACTCGCTAACCATATAAAATGCTTCAAGAATATTAGGATTGCAATCAAATATACACCTAAAAATTATATATAAAAATGTGAATTCAAGTCTAAAATATGTCCATTCTCCAAAATGAAAAACTAAATTGAAATAAATAATATCCAATTCAAAATCTTTTTGTTTTGAATATGGCTTTTATAATGCAAGTTAAAATCACTGATGATAAATTGATAAGGCAAAAAGGATAAAAACTTCCTTGATCTAAAGATTATTTAGAGAAACGAGTGATTTTGGTATTTAAACTAAGTGGTTAGTGTTTTCTTATTTCTATTAATAAATGAAAATTTTATAATTTAGGTAACTCAAATTATGTTTCAAAAAAACAAGAAAGAAATGTTTGAGAACCAAGTCAAACAATTAAATCGGGTCATTAGTTTGGCCGATTTTTTATGGTTTTGATTGATTTTTAACCAAAATGGCTTTATACTATAAACCAACTCGAGAAAAAAACTGGTTCATGGTTAGACCGATCGGATCCACCGATCCAATCAGGGTCTAACAACACTATTTTTAAGGCTCTCAAACATGAACCCATGACTGTTCAAAATGTTGAAAAAAATTTATGAAATTTTTTTTTCAGTTTCTAGAAGAACACTTAATCCAGGAGCAATGATTCTTGCTTCCAAGTACAATACACATGACGCAGTACAATTGTCTACCCAACGTCCCAGACGCGGATGCGGGGATGTTGGTGTACATCATTTGGATCGCACATTGATTCTTGTAATGTCTGAACCGTGAAGCACTAGTGATTCTTGCTTACAAGTGTAATATATTAGGCAGTACAGTTGTCTACCTAACATCTCATGTAGGGATGGCAACGGGCAGGCTTGTCTAAAAAAACTCCCCCCCCCCCCCGCCCCTGCCCCTGCCTCCGTCTCATTGCCAAAAAACTCTTCCCGTCCCGTTCCTTTGTGGGTGATAATTTGGTTTTTTTTCTAGAAATTTTTATTCAATAAATCAAAACTAAATTCAAAGAATAAAATAAGATACGAAATTAAAAAAAATAAAAAAAGAAAATTGAAACAAGAAAAGTGTTGAAGTAAAACACCAAAAAAATTAAGAAACTCAATTGGATTGTATAAATAACATTTGAAAATACTCATAGAACGCATAATATGTTTGTGCCAAATATCAATTAGGAATTTGGATAGAAATGAGATAAATATTATGTTTAGTTGCCATATATTCTAAATTTATTATTATTAAATTCTATAATATATATTGCATTTATTTATATTAATAAATTGAAACAAGGGACAGGGCAGGGTATCGTCCCCCACCCCCCATCCCATTTAAAACCGGGGGAGAAAAATTGTCTCCATTCCCATCCCCGCCTATCCCCCCATTATTTTTTCACGGGCACTCGTCTCTATTGTCATCTCTAATCTCGAACCCCGACACGTGAGGTTGGTACACAACATTTGAAACGCACATTGATTCTTCTAATGTCTGAAGCACTCAATCCGTAGTACTAGTAGAACAGAGCAATGCATGAATGCCGCCGGGCCGGAAGGACAAGCCAATAACTTGAAGCCGTTCAATTAAATTTTTTGAGCAAGGATCAGAAGAACACATGTTCTTTCAAAAATGACAAGCCGGAAAGGATTGGTTCGAAGTTTTTTGCTTTTAATACCTAAGTAGATTTGACATATTAAGTAGTTAAAAATATAGACCTTGGATATTTGCATCATTTTAGTTACTACAAAGGAAGAGAGGAGTATTTGAAACTAATTGTGAATTGTTGTCATTGACATATATATATATATTGAATTAGTATCCACAGAACATTGATTGGCATGCATGTTTTCTATCTATAATGTATGCAGTCTAATTTATTAATCGCCTTATATTTAAATACTCTTTAAGTTGATTCACTATTGCAAATAACATTTTGGATTAATTTCAATTTGTATCCTTTAACTATATCTAAATTCTCACTTTGGCTTCTAAACCTCATTGTGAAACTCTTTAGTTCTTAAAGTATAAAATTTGTCTTACTTTAATTTCTAAAGTATCAAATTTCTCATACTTTAGTCTCTAAAATATAAAAATTATTTTACTTATATATAAAATTTGGTCTGCTTCTGTCAATGATTTTACTTAAATAGGATAAATTTAATAATTTAAGGACTAAAGTGTCCCATTTAGAAGTTTAAGAATAAAAGTGAGAATTTGGATAAATTGACTGAGTGTAAACTAAAATTAACCCTAACATATTAGTGAATGTAAACTTTTTCCTAATTCTTCCAATGATAACTTGTCAATACTAATGGCAATGTGGCTAAAAAAACTTCCAAGCGATTTTCGTTGTCCTCCTTTCGGTTGTGATTACCACACTGCTTTTGGTTTTGGACCTTTTGGTTGAGGGAAGACATTCAATTTTGGACCTTTCGATTCAAGGAAGACATCCAGAAGCATGAGGTTTTCTTTGCTTGTATTTATTTTTTATTGTAGTGATAATTATATGCTAAGTCCTGTTTGTATTTTTAGTCGTCATTGCTTTATTGACTTTTTGTGTAATTCATTTGTCTATTGAGTGGAAGTTATTTATTCATAATGTGAGCAATGATTGTAGTTATAGGGAATTGTCTCAAGAAAATCCATTAATTCCTTGCTAAAAGTCTATATTTGTTGAATATCAAGTGAGTAAATACAATAGTATACCCTACTTTAATTACAAAAAATTTTATCATTTTTTCCATCCTTATGCTAAATAATTGTTTTTAATTTTGATATCGCAATTGTTCACGACTTAGATATAATTGGTCAAATCTTATTAACAAATATAGTACATTCACTATTACAGCAAATAAATTATAATTTTCCATATTATTTAAACATAATTCTATTAAATATCAATGCATGTTACAAAAATATTAACCTTCATGTTAATTAATCATAAAAATATTCACTTACTATTTAATAAAAAATATTAACATAATCACACGTAATCATGGGCACTATAATATGTACAAATTTGGGTGCAGCACATTTTCCAACCTTCTAATATGTATTTACAATCATAACAGACTAATTAGTAATTACATGGGAACACAGCTGCCTCTCGTCGTCCTGTGCATGTAAAATATACAAAAAATGTAAACAAATTTGTTGATTACCTAAAGCGGGCCCCTAGTCCTGAAGCAAAGATTCCTGCCTCCAACTCTCCAACCTTCTAGTATGTATTTACAACCATAACAGACTAATTACATGGGGACTGCAGCTGCCTCTCGTCGGCCTGTGTAGATAGTAACATGCAAGCATGTAAAATATACAAAAAATGTAAACAAATTTGTTGATTACCTAAAGCGGGCCCCTAGTCCTGAAGCAAAGATTCCTGCCTCCAACTCTCCCACCGTTCAAATAATAGACATTTCTCAGTTTGGATCCCCTGTTTTTCAGGTATTTTTTAAAAACTAGTTTTTCAAATACAATAAAAATTTTTAAAAAGTATTCTAAAAGGTAATCTAAAAATTAATTTAAATTTTTTAAAATTTTCAAAAATATCTCAAAATATATTGTAGAAACTTTTCTACTCTTAAATATCCCACAATATTTTCTAAAAATATTCCAAAATATATTCTAAAAACTCTGCTACAGCAAAGTTTTTCAAAAATACCCAAAAAAACAGTTAATACAAACGGCTGTAAAACAGCAATTTTATTGTCAATAGTTGGAAATAATTATGTCTTGAAAATTAAAAATTGATCAGTTTTTGTAATTGTAGTAGATCCGTAGATAAATGGTAATTATTCTAACAATATGGTGCTTATTTTTATTGATTTACTATCGACATAATCGCACATAATGATGAGCACTAATGCAGGGTTTGTTTGGATTGGGTTTATTTCCTCAAATTTATTTGCTTACATCATCATTACAATTTCCAATACACCTTTTTACCTTCCCAATTATTTTTTTATCTCACATACATCACATCACAAAAAGTGTTACAGTAAAAATATCTCTAATAATGTGTAAAAAATCGTGTGTAGCACAGTTTTTCAGCCTCCTAGTATGTATTTACAACCATAACAGATTAACTAATGCAATATAATGTGTGAAAAATCGTGTCTAGCACAATTTTTCAGCTTCCTAGTATGTATTTACAATCATAACAGATTAATTACACGGGGGATACAGCTATCTCTTGTCGTCTTATTTAAATAATATAGCATGTAAGCATGTAAAACACATCAAAAAATAACAGTCATTTAATCACTTAATCACTATTAAAATTTTAAATCTTGATTATGAATGGGAGGTCAAGCGTTCAGTGGCTTCCTCAGAGATTTCTCGTTCGTTGAATTCCCCCTCCCCCAAGAATTGGATTGCGCACGAAAAATGGAAACGAATTTGTTGATTACCCCAAAGCGCGGCCCTAGCAAAGATTCCTAATAGAGTAGGTTGCGCACGAAAAATGCAAACGAATTTGTTGATTACCTAAAAGCGGGCCCCTAGCAAAGATTCCTGCCTCCAACTCTCCAACCGTAATAATAGTAGGCGGTGCCAGTTGTCTGCTTAATATCTCATTTTCTGATACGGAAGTAGGTGGCTTGCCCTAGTGGGGTTTCCATCCCACATCGGGGGGTTGGATTTGGGTTTATTAGTTCCTGGGAGCTCCTCAAGAGTTGCCGGCTTTTGAGGTGTCTTCTGAGATAAGGTTAATAAGCAAAAGTCTTGCCGTTTCGGTAAAAAGACAAACGATGGGGACACGCAGGGGAGTTATACTGGGGTCTAGAGGAACTAGGTAGTCGGGCGGCCCTACTGGCTTGCTCCTGTGGGGTTTCCATCCCACATCGATTTCTGGGGGGTTTGGGTTTGGATTTATTAGTCCCTGGGAGCTCCTCAAGAGTTGCCGGCTTTTGAGGTGTCTTCTGGGATAAGGTTAATAAGCAAAAGTCTTGCCGTTTCGGTAAAAAAAAAAAAGATACGGAAGTAGGTATGCCTGTAGTCGTAGATGTCCCCGCCAGTCCGATGGTGGGAGAAGAGTATTTCAGAGTTTTGAGTAATTTTCGGGAAAATCGTTCAAAACGTCCTTCATATTTTATAAAATGACTTTTTTCGTTCATTATTTTTAAAAGTGTAATTTTACGTTCCTTACAAATTCACATTGATCAAATTTGATCCCTATCTAGGTTTCCGATTAGTTTTTTGTCGGAATTCATCACATGCAAGACATGTGATCATTTTTTAGGGGCAAAATTATCAAATTAAAATTTACATAATCCATCTATAGTCCCTTACATTTCACAAAAGAAATCGTTTCGTCCCTTACATTTTACAAAATAAATTTTTTTCATCCCTCAAATTTCTCAAAATGAATTTTTTTATCTCTCATTGACCGCGTGTACGAATAGTTTTTATTTTTTTAATTCATGAATATATCTATTTGATTTCATATAAATAGTACAAATAATATGTAATATATCTCTATTTGATTTCACTTAAACATATCGATATATACATGGGTTTAAATCTAATAATTTTGTTTTAAACCTATATATATATACGTGTGTGTGTGATTTCACCATGTGAATCTATTCAATATTTGTAGTATTTTCTATTTTAATAATAATTCATTTATTGAGTTGTTTAATAAGAGTTTCTAATTAATCGGTGTTAATTCGAATTCTATAGTCATGCTAACAAATTACAGTTTAAATCTGAAATTTTTACTCGCTACCGTTAAGACCAACAGTTGAATTTCTTACCTTATGATTATTTTAAATTTTGAAAGTGTCAATTACTTACTTCTTTTTGTCATACTTTTCCTTTGTTTATTTTTTCTGTCTAAATTTAATTCGATATAAACACTTGATAATGTTTAGAATTAAATGTTTTCTTTGTTTTCAATTTTCGAGTAAAAGGAATGAACATGAGTGAAAAACTAACAATTTTTTTAAACCCCTGTATATATCTATTTTAATTTCACATAAACAGTATGTTTAGGCGAAAATTAAATAGAGATATATTTCATGCTATTCGTATTGTCCAGGTGAGATCAAATAGATATATAAATTAGTTTTAAAAAAAAGTTATTCATACACATGAACAATGAGAAATGAAAAAATTTATTTTATAAAATATAAGGGATGAAAAAATTCATTTTGTGAAATGTGAGGGATGAAACAATTCATTTTGTGAAATGTGAGGGACAAAAAAATTTATTTTTTGAAATGTGAGAGACTATGGATTGAATTATGTAAATTTTGATTTTATAATTTTGCCCTTAAAAAGTGATCACGTGCAAGGCACATGGTGGATTCCGACAAAAAACTAGTCGGAAACCTGGATAGGGATTAAATTTAATCAATATGATTTTGTAAGGGACGTAAAAGTACACTTTTAAAAGTAAAAGATGAAAAAAGTCATTTTACAAAATGTGAGGGACGTTTTAAACGATTTTTCCACAATTTTATTGTCAATAGCCGGAAATAATTATGTCTTGAAAATTAAAAGTTGATCATTTTTTTGAAATTGTAATAAATCCTGCAGATAGATGGTAATTATTTTAACTATATTGAGCTTATTTTTGTCGATTTACTGTCTACATCTTTAATATTAGTGTGTACATTGCTCCTGATATTAATAATTAATAACTAAGAGGATTCACCCTGGATTCATTATTATAGAATAAAATTGAGGGTAAAAATTAAACTATTCCCCAGTTTAGATGCGTGAAATCAATTGTGAGAAATAATTTTCAAATTGAAAACATAAAATATAAATATACGGTGATTTTTCATGTTTTTATACTTGGGAATACATATCATTTTGAGTATGCTTTTCACTCTATTTTTGGTTTTTTTTTTTTGTGCAAGAAAAAGTTTAGGCAAAAGGGAAAGTTACAATAGGAATGGCACCACGGCGGGGGTGGGGGTGGGGGTGGGAAAAGGGCCTGTTCGGCTGCCCAAACATTCCTTCACCCAGCCACCTGCTTCCCCTTGTCCTGTTTCCGATGGGGGCAAATAGAAATTTGTTAAGTGTAAAAGAGTAAAAGTGTAATTAGTAATTTAGTATAAATGTATTAATATAATTAATGGGTAATTTGTATTAGTATAAATGTATAATTATTAGTATAATTAATAATATTAAGGAAGGGATTAAATCCATACCCTATGCACTTATTAGACACTTTCGCCCTTAGTTTTTATACATTATATCAACACTTTTAATAGTATTTAATTATCTTTCTACACAATGAAAAGAAGGAATATTAACGTCTTTTCTACAGAAAAAATTCACATCGAATCTTTATTTAAGTTTTATATAGAAATTCCTTTTCTTGTTTCTCTCGTTCAAAATTTATGTTTCTGCTCTTCCCTCTTATGACCTACTGCCATTTTATTTAATTAAAATTTCTTTAAAACTTACATGTAACAAAATAGTACTCCCTCCCTTTTTTTATAACTGTCGTTTAAGGTTTTGCACACCAATTAAGAAAAATTTTTCATTGTTTAAATCTATACACTACTTTCCTTTTGTACCCTCATTAATTGTCCAATTCACCTATGTTTTATCTCACTAGAGTACTTAATGGTGCTGTTTTACTAGACCAAAAGCAATGCAAACTAACTCCCACCAAACTAAATGTTTCTAAAATGAAACTAAATGTTTCTAAAATGAAAAACTTCCCCACCAAAAATTTTCACCTAAATTTTTAATCTGAAATTTTAAACATTTTTAACTCCCACCAAATATTTTGAGAGGCTATAAGGACTTCACTATATAAATTAGTCTCAAGAGAAATACATTATTATTTGTATTCTTTTAGACATGGCTTCAAAACATAAACAGCCTCTTCTTGAAATAGATTTAAATATTGAATTCACACAAACACATGTTGAAGATGGAAGTACACTAAAGGAAGCCTACAACCATTTACCGGATCTTAACATTGATGCAGCCGGTGATTTTATTCTTGACCTTAATGTCATTCCAAGTTCTTCAATGCATGAGATGTTAACACCAACTCAACCGTTGTTGGATCTAAATCAAGAGCCATCTACACTTTGTGAAGATAATATTGGTACCTAATATTTTTTCTCTTATTATCTCATTTAATTAGATCATTTACTTTTTTCCGTTATTTTTAATTTAAATATGGTTATACTCCCTGCTTCATTAGATCATTTAATTAGATCTAATTCTCAACATATTAGACATTCTAATTCCATACACATTTATTGTTAAAGCCATCATATTGATCATTTCACAAATACGGTCTCTCCATTCTCAAATAAATGTGATTATTGTTAATTACATTGATTTAAATGTGATTTATTCTCCATTCGCCATCATATTATTGAATTAAATGTGATTTATTCTCCATTCTCAACATTCTAATGATTTGTTTGTATGATATTAAACAGAGTATGTAGATGTTAACACTGAGAATATCATGGAAGAAGCAGAAAATCAACATAATATTCAAACTTTGTCCAATGATGGAGAAGAACAAAGGGGGTTCAACATAGAAAAGAAGAAAGAATATGGAGGGGCAGATAATTACTAGGGTTGTTACAAAAGAGAAGCAATAATTACTAGGAGTAGTAATTAAGAACCCTGTATTGGAAAAGAGAGATAAAAGGGTAAAATTGTGAAAAAATAATTAATGCTGCATGGGGATAGTAAAACGACAGATAAAAGTACTTAAGAGCAAATTTCTTAAACGACAGTTATAAAAAAAGGGAGGGAGTATATATTACTGGTATCAATTCAATCTGAGTGCATATTGTACCTTGGAAATTGCTTGATTTTAATTTTATGGAATTGAAATTTGTGAACATTTCTATTTACATGCTTATTAATAATTGAAAATTTTAGATTGCTAAATTAAATTTTAAATTAGTAAATATTCTTAAGCCATTGTAAATGTTTTAAAATATTTTCTTTTACAATTTAACCATTTGTTTTTTCTTTCTTTTATTAAATAAACATATGTTTCTTGAAACTACAAGAAGCAGTAAATGAACTTAAAACCTATGGGTGTAAGTTTATAAGATATGAATTTAGTATGGAGAGATGTGGATTTAACCCTCCCTAATATTAATTATACTTATTACATATACATAATCTAATACTTATAACTAATAATATAATCATTATAACTAATAATATTAAATATATTTTATATTAATTATAATACATATATTTATTTGTTTTTTTTTTAACTGGGGGAGAAAATGAATTCCCGCCCTGCCCCAGCCCTGCTTCAATTGCCTTCCCTTTTAGTTAATCCAATTAAAGGTACGGGAAAATCGAATATTTTTGAGTGGCTTTATCGCGGCACTTACAGATCCCGTGCCAACGAAAAATTATTAAAAACGGAACTAGAATATAGACTTTTTCTAGGCAAACTGAGCTGACCATGCAAGTCCAAATGAGCTTCTATATAAGGTGGAGTAAAGCTGGCAGATAGAACTGAGTCGAAATGGAGAGTTCAGTGAAAACCCAATTGAAATCATCATCATCATCGGGTGAAAATGGAAAAGAAGGAGAAAAACAGAACCATTTCTCGTATGCAATGCAGCTGGTTAGTTCGGCTTCACTGACGATGGTTTTATACAATGCTGTGAAGCTAAATTTGTTCGAAATCATTGCCAAAGCCGGCCCAGGAGCCAAGCTATCACCTTCAGAAATCGCATCCCAGTTGCTTGTGACTAATAATCCTGATGCAGCTTCCATGCTCGACAGAATGCTTCGCTTGTTGAGTAGCTACTCGCTGTTCACTTGCGACGTCGTTGAGGTTGCCGTCGACGGCGGCAGTGGTGGGGAAACTAATGTGGGTTATGAAAGAGTTTATGGGTTGTCTCCGGTTGCCGAATATTTTGTACCGGATGAGGAGGGAAACTCAGTGGCGCCCCTGGTGGAGTTGCTTCAAGATAAGGTCTTGATTGATAGCTGGTAAGCTGGTTTGATTTTCTAAGAATGCTTTTTAGTATTTCTGTGGATAAACTCAGGTTTTTTTTCTTTGTTTTATTTTGATGAGTAATTAACAACAAATATACAGGAAAACTGATGGAACAAGTCCACAGGTTTCTTGTTTTCGGCATGTAAAATACATAAATTTTAAGTGAATTGAATCCGTAGAGGAAATACAATAAAACTATTAAAGCTTGACATCAGTGGAGGATGTATTAATAATTGACATCAATCAATGACATCTTGTTGGTTTCCAGTCAAACTTGTTAATTTTTAAAGATTCACATTTGGGTTAACTACAAAACACCCCATCAGAAACTTATTATTTTCATATCCACATTTTCCTATTGGCACTTGGCAATGTTTCTAATACAATAACACAATCAACCTTTTTTTTTTTTTCATTTCTCATCCTCTTCATACCCTCAAATCAAATTGAATTTTGTCCTATAAGATGTACATGTTACAATAAGAGATGAAGTTCCACTCAATGAAATTAATGATTTACTAAAAAATATATCTTCTCACCAATATAAGATTTAAAGGAATGCAAGAAATATATTTTTACTAAATCCAAGCTATGTCCTCAACAAATTCAATGAATTTGAAACAAATATATTTTCACGTGCATTATTATTTTTGCTTTTCTGCAAAGTGTGCATGTCAAATGATCAAATCATACTTAATATGGATGGCGGCTACATGTTTAATTGTATCACATTGATAATAACTTGAAAATTCACAAGTTAATTCATCCAATTGGACAATGAGTGGGACAATGTGAGAAAGTGACATTCATTTTGGGGGTATCTTGTAATTAAGCCTTTACATTTTACATATGTTCTTGATTATTTTTAAGAATTTTAAATTTCTATGTGGTGGTTACAAGTATTGTGCGTTACTATGTCTAAATGCTATATGAAATAATATTACTTAATGAATACAAAATAAGTCTCCTAGGCCAAAACCAGTGAGGATGCCCACGTTGGTGGGTGGGACGGAGTATATCTGTTTATAAATTGACCTATAGATGACCTTAGTCTATTAAAAAGGAATGCAAGAAAGGAAGAATGGTTGTTCTAAGCTGAGTAACTTGGATAAATCAAAGCCCATAAAATCAAGTTATACCGCGTGGAAACTTTTGCCATGGGTATCACAAAATGCATGACAAACTTTTACTTATGCCTCAGAAAATGGTAAAAAGTTCATCATGCAGTTTAATGAGCAATTAAAGATCAATTTTTCATGAACATGATCTTTTGATAACAAACATTGTACATTGATTTTCACATCTTATCTTTTGTAGAGGCCTGATCTATTTTCAAATTTTCAGTTTCATATCAGTGATGATTCATTGATTGCTTGTGTGCTTAGTCCATTTCTTGGCATATTAGCAGAACCAGAGATAGAGAGTTTGGGAGGCAAGATTATGAAAGATGTACATTTGAGAGGATACCTTAAATTTGTCTAAAAATCTCGAGGAGGCAAACTCTAAATTTTTACAAGGGTGTAACTGAAAACTCTTCATTCTTTAAGGGGATACAAAAGAATTTTCAAAATCTTGGGGGTCGGCCGCCCCTCGCTGCCTCCTATAGATCCACCAGTATACTGGTGTATTGACGTGTTGAAGTCATTTCCTATAAGTTAGATAAATAGCTAAATGGTTTACCTTGTCCTGCTGAATTCTTTGGGTATGAAAAACTTCATGCAGTTTTACTTGCAAATAGTGGGTGCCTCAAATTTAGCTCTTATTTTAGGTATGAATTAGGGAATGCTGTCCTTGATGGAGGAGTTCCATTCAATAGAGTCCATGGTGTACATGCATTTGACTACCCTAGCAGGGATCCCAAGTATAATGAGTTATTCAATAAGGGAATGGTTGGTCCTACAGCCATAATGATGAAAGAACTGCTTCAGCAATATAAGGGTTTTGAACACCTTCAGACATTGGTTGATGTTGGTGGTGGTCTTGGAATAACCCTTCACAAGATTATATCAAAATACCCTTCCATAAGGGGTATCAATTTCGACCTACCACATGTCATTGAAAATGCACCATCCTATCCTGGTAAATTTGCACTATCGAAACTTTGCTTGTCTTCATATTTCTTCTTGTTTACCATTTACTTCACACCTACTATTGATTTAAATGCAAGGAAATTGACATAATTGGAGTAAAATCTTTTCATAGATAACTTCATTTTACAATGAAAGTTGTTTCTAGTATTAATCAATAGTAATTTTGAGATAGAATCTCTTTTCAGCTTGCTTGTTGCAGAGGAACTCTAATTTGATTTGCATTCTGCAACATGTCCACTGAGGAAGTGCACTCACACATATCATTATCTCTGTATGTCGTGTTTTTTCAGCAGAATAATGATCATATGGACCATGAATTCGACTCTTGTTCAGCTTAATATGATGCAGAGGTAGCAGAAACTTTTCTGGATGCCGATTAAAATTAAGATGTGCTGTTGCCTTGGGAATAAATTAAGACTTTGATGTGGATTTGTTTTCTAATTCTTTTTTTTGAAAAACTTCTTTTGAATGGATAATAAGTTTTGGTAGGGATAGCAAATAGAATTCCTATAAGTTGAAGACAAATTAACTGTAGAACCTTATCCAATACCTTAAAACAGAATCAACAATGCACAAATTGATTCACTATATTAGAGTAAGTGAACTTCTGAAGTATTTCTACTGATTATACTATCATTCTTGTTACGTTCAATGGAAAGCTCGTTGCAAAACTGAAATGTACAAAGATGTATGTTCACATATATGTCTGAAGGTGCATTTGTTTGGTGCAGTGCGTAAACTGTTCATAAACAGAATTGTAAATAACCATCAATTCCTGAATGTAGAGCTTTATCATGTAGTAGTACCATAATATCTATTTCATCAAAAATTTGGTGCAGGAGTGGAACACATTGGTGGAGATATGTTTGAAAGTGTTCCTGGAGGAGATGCTATGTTCATGAAGGTAACCTCGATGCTTAATTGGGGAACTGCATGCTGATATAAAAAAGTGCCCTTGCAAAATTGAATCTCCTAAAAATTGAATAACTACTGTGGCAATTTAAGAACCTTGAAAATCAGCCTCTGGAGTAACCCCTGGATACTGTTTACTTGCATGTCTATAGATGATCGTAAGTGTTACTATTAAAGCAGAAATAGATAGTTTGTACATATCCTACCACATGTATTTTTGTTATGGGTTGATCAACAAAAATGTTATGCATCACTCTCAAGGAATCTTCTTGTATGGGAAGATGTAGAATGTGCTAGATAGGATGTTTCTTAATTTTCCCTTTCTAAATTAGGTAATTTTTTTATTTTGGCATGAAACCAACAACTCAAGTTCTAAGCAATTAGCTTATGTTTGAAAATGCAAAATATACCAATAACTAATTTACAGACATAAGACCTCTGTTGCCTTGCCCTCTTACTTCGTTTCCAAAAAAAAAAAAATGAGCCATGTCAATTTGGATTGCCCTCTATCCGAATTTCATTGACAATTTTGTCACAGATGATACTCCATGATTGGAGTGATGATCATTGCTTAAAGCTGCTGAAGAACTGCTTCAAAGCTTTGCCAGACCATGGAAAAGTAATTGTGGTTGATTTGATTCTGCCCGTGAAACCTGATACTAGTGCTTTTGTAAAAGGCATTTTCCAAGCTGATGCGCTCATGATGACTCAAAATCCTGGAGGGAAAGAGCGATCAGAATCTGATGTTCGAGCCTTGGCTATAAGAGCTGGATTTAAAGACGTAAAATTACAATGTCTTGTGGGTAATGTTGGAGTCCTGGAGTTGTACAAATAGTTGTGACTGCCTTTTGGGCTGTTATTTAGTTGAAGAACAAATATTTTGGTTTGCTTGTATTTTCTTTTTAAAATAAAATCTCTATTTGGATCAATGAGCAATTTGTCTTTTAGATTGCACAATTGAAATTAAATCCTCGCTTGTTTTTTTTTTTTTTGTGAAAATATTATTGAGTGATATCATCTCTCTAAAGTTGGCTATCCGGAAATATTACTTGCAACAGTTGATGGTGGCATGAGCACACAACAACAAATTGAAATGGGTTGAGAGCATCCTGGTATGAGAGCATATTATCTTGAACTAGGAGGCATAAACCGTGCGTTGCACGGTGGAAATATGGCCTGTGTTCCCAACCAAATATAATTACATTGATGCACAATCGTTTCTTGTAATTTTGAGTGAAAAGCTTTAATGTATGAAGTTCTAATGTGTTCATGTATTCCACAAGACATGAAATGATAATGTTTCAAAGTCCAAAAAAGAGGAAAAACAAATCCATCATAGTATTGCATAGCAACTGGTGGACCATTGTCATCAGCTGCTGAACCAAATGGATGGACACTTAATTTGCACTCCCAAGGACCATAGCATGCCTAACAACCATCGAAGCAAGAATTAATACAAGCAATCTTTGGAAAAGAACAAGTTCCAAAATCTGCGTTATCTTATTTACAAAACAGTCACAAAAATTAAATGGAAAAAAAAAAGAATTGCAAACCAATCAAGAAATACATGAATATTAGCCTGGTCTTGTTAAAGGGAAACACAGAAATCAAAATTGACTTCATGTGCAGACTCACGCAAAATGAACGAAGTATCTCGGTAGTAACAAGGCCAACATACGAAAATTCATCCTTTTGCTTCTAGAATTTCAGCTTTAGCTAGTCCAGCAAGGTGATTCTAAATCTCAAATGTTAAAAGAAATATGAAATTAAACAGACATACTGGTGCAACAAAAAATGTACTGTTTCCTATGACTGAACACCAAAACGCCTCAATAAATCAAATTAAAGATGCAACACGTTTGTTTCAAGTCGCCTACTGAGAACCTTAAAGAATTAGCATCATGAGACCCATCATTGACCGTGAAAGTTAAGAACCTACAGTAACCAAGCAAAACTTATTAATAATAAGTTATTATGTACCAAGTGATCTGAAAAACAAAAAAGAAGCAAGAAGCAAGAAGCAAATTTGAGAAATAATCTAGGACAAGCATATCTACTGTATCGTTTCCCTAGGACAGAATACAATATAAAGCAATTCAAAAACATTGCAAATAGATCCAAGTATAATACCATCTGAATCTTATAAGAAATAACAAATGATGCTTAACCCTATGAGTGTAATAATGCTTAAGCAAAAGAAGTGAATCAATTACTCCTTAAAAGCATTTTTACAGCCAAAATTACAAAATATGGTCCAAACAACATACAGTAATAAAGTTACTAAAAAAAATAACTTCTTAAAATAAAAAGGAAAGAAACAGAATAGATCCTCCAAATAGCTAAGAAATTACAAAAAGAGATAAACCACATACTATATTTGCTAGCCTGTTAAATGAATAACAAATATTAGCAAAGGGTGGAAGGAGCACGAATGGACTCACTTACAGCTTTGCAGAATTATCATGGTGGTTGCATAAGGCAAAGCTCATGTAAGCAAAATGAAACAACAAGGAGGAGCGCAATAATTGATTGCTAAATCATTCACGTGAAATATCAAAATACGAGCCCCAGTAGTCTTTCTCTGCACAATATACACTAAGCCATCCTTCGTTCTCTCCCCCCTGCCATTGAGAATACTTCTTTTAACTAGAGAGAGAGAGAGAGAGAGAAGTAACGGACAAGGACAAAATCAAGAGGACACGTAAAATTGTGAAAACACCCATGGTGGAATAAGACTTGTTTGTTAATTGTAAATCCATTAAGATGAGTTTGGAAAAGATACCATCTATCCCAGTAAGATCATTTCATTTCAATAATTGATCAAAATTCCTATTAAATAGATTACACTAATAAGTAAAACTCGAATTGCATAAGATTTCCACTGCATTCTCAAGCCAATAACATTTGTTGCTTTCACTTGTCTCCTTGTACTTCCAATTCATTAAAGATGAAACTGCCACATCTCTTCAACTCATTTAGTTCTCATTTTGCCTATTCTCTATCAATTTCATACTTCAAGTTACTGCATATGCCTGAGCATGGGCTTCACACATCAAATCGAGGTTGACTCTATGTTTTCAGAATCGGACCGGGTATCGACTCGATCAAGCTCAGGGATCAAGGGTCAATGGGTTCAACCGGCTTCGATAGGGGTTCAACCGGATGACATCATAAATAAAAATTATTTAAAAATTAAAATATTATATGTAAAATACCTAATAACATGTTAATATTAATAAAGGTATATTCATATATATTTGATGTTTAAAATATATTTAACAAGAAAATACAAAGAAATTAGAACAATCAAGTAACAATTTATATTATTTAATGAGCATTAACAAGTTTAGAATTAAAATTATGGACTTAATTGAAAAATAATACCAAACTTTAAGAAAATATTGATAAAGTATGAAATATTTGAGGTATATTAATAATTTTTAACAATCTAGGGGTCAAACATAATATTGAAAAAGCTTGAGTTTTTTTTTTAAAAAAACTGTTTGAACCGGAAAATCCGGTTTTTCCCGGTCAAACCCGATTTTTGACCGAATTTGACCGGGTTTTTACTTACCTGGTTTTTAAGCATGACTAGGACCGGACACTTGGCCGGTTCTCGGTTTGACTGGTCGAACCTGTGACGCCCCGAAAGGATGAGTGTGAGAACCCAGAAATTTTTGTATATTTTCTAGACATTATTTTTGTCTCATTGGCTATAATTTTGTACCTTTCTTCAATATATTAATTTGCTATACATTTTTATAAGAGAATATAGTTTTCAAATCATTTCCTTGATACAAGTAAATCCACGTTAATTTTGAAGTGTATTATGGACGTGGGACCCGCTAGTACGGTAAATGCGATATATTTTTGACAACTTGTTGGAGTTTCGTATTAAGTGATATTATTTTACAAGGTGCTAAGAGATAATTAGAGATTACTTAGATGGTTAATCTTGGAGAGACAAAGGGATAAGAATAAACTTAAGAAGGGCCAAGTGTCGTGATCCGATTGGAAGTTGACTTGCCTAACTTTTATTTAACTTTTCTAAACTCCAATTTTGACCAACATTTTCTCATTTCTTTACCCCTCTTGGCTGAGACATGTAGAGAGAAAAGAAAGGAAAAACCTTCATCTTGTTACTTCAATTCTTGTCCAAATCTTGAGTTTCAACCAACCAAATCACAAACTACACCATACAAGTGATCATTAGGGAAGGTTAAAGGTGTTGGTGGAGTTGTTTTGGAGGAGGAAAGATTAAGCTCCTACATTTCTTGTGGTTTTAAGGTATTTTGCCAAGAACATCCTCTTTACTTCAATTAATTGCTTATTAGTGGTTTTTAGTTGTTTTAGATGTTGTTTTGTGGAAGATTAGCACTTGAATGCATGAATTCCAGATTAGGGTTTCATTTTTTTTTCCCAATTCTGTCCGGTACTGTTACACCTAGTTAGAGGCCGATTTGGCCTTAGCACAAAACATGAAAGTTGTAGATAATGATGTTTTATAGTTTCCTGCAAAATTTTAGCTCAATCGGAGCAACGTAACCTGTGAAAAGACTGAAATACCCCTGCTGTCCTGTTTCTGTCCGGAAATGAAAATCAGCCTCTGTAAGTGGTTAGTTTGACCAGGAATATTACCGAATTGGTTGATGATGTCTTCTTAAGAATTATAGCCTTATATCTTAGCTTTCAAATGGCTTTGGAATTACCTGAATTGGAGTTGTTTGTGCTGAGATATGAGTGAATAAAACAGGACTGCTAGTGGATTTCCGCAGTGAATTTCGAACTGGAAAATCTGGAATTGTTTTGGTAAATTTGGCCTAGTTAGGGTGAGAACTGGATTGAGTGGTCTTCATGAAAGTTGTAGTTCCTTGTCTTAGCTTTGAAATAGTATATATTGCATTCCAATCTGATAAGGGTAGCCAAAAGGTGTTAAACGGAACTTTTATACGTTAACTGCGATCGTTGCGGAAAAGTTACGCTTGAGGGAATAAATTCCGGTTTCTAGGGTTTAATTGGGGGTTTTTCTAATGGTGGCTATTAAGCTTCTAATTAGCTTTTATTGAGGAATATTGTGGCCTAATTGGATATATTTTATTGCTTATTAACCGTAAGTGTGATTGGTAATATATTGTAGGTTGGAAATGAAGCATTTATGGGGAAATGCTGTCCGAACTTTGAGAATGTATGATTGCTTTGAGTTTGTGATTTAGGGCTTGGACTCGGGCAAGGTAATGATATATGATGGATGGTTTCTGAGCCGTGGAGGTGAGTGACCCTAAACTGTTTCCAAAGTTACTTTTGAACGTTTTCTTGCATTATTTACTCGATTTCATATCATGAGTGTTTGCATGTGGTCCATGACATGTTTTGGCTCAAATGAGTGCTTGGAATTCGTGTGCTGGACACCAACGTCTCCACCACTTCAATGAGTTCATGACATTATCTGGAGCACCAGCGTTGCTCCCTCTTACTGTTAAACGTTAAAGGATCTATTTGAGCGTTGGGTGTTTAAGTGCAATGATTTCACTGGCTCACGAGAGCAATAAACGAATATTTGATTACTGAATCATGACATCATCGAAATACATTATTGGCAAATATATTTGAGTACTGATTTTTCTGGTTACTCACTGAGCTTCTAACTCACCCCAAAAATATTTTATTCCCCTCCACAGGGCTCGTGGCGAAGGAAGGCTTGTAGTACTTATTCACGTGACTGGATGGCATATATCTTATACAGTTTGGATTTGGAATCATTTTATGTATAGTTGGGAATTAGTTTTCGCTTTGCTTATGTTATGTAATTCTTAGGAAATTTGATGTAATATTTGAGATTTATATTGTAATTTAATTGAGAACTTTAGTGAACGACTGAGTCCCGGCGAGAGTTGGGTAGGCGGCCTGCCGAACCCTTTGGTTCGCCTTAAGAGGAGGTGGGGCTGTCACAGAACCGACCTGTCCGGTCCGAGTTTTAAAACACAGGGTTGACTTAGCATAAAGCTGATATCGACATACAAAACTTTTAAGGGAGTTCTGAACTCAATGTGCAAAATACTCTCTATTTATCTGAATGCTTTAACTAAATAATAAACAAGTATAAATAGGAAGAACTCAAGTGACATAAACCATCAACTCCATTCTTGAATAAAGTCTCTGCACTTCTATAGCAAGTGCATAACACTTCAAGTTCACAAGAACCTCTGGGAGTAATTCTGGCAGGTCTCTTCCTATACACTAAAGGGTGCTGTGTTCGGAGGTAGGTAGAACACCAACAAATACCAACAAATCTTCTAAGCCTCTTGCTAAGCACTGTAACACTATTTTCAAACACTATGATTAGATACAAAACATTGATTACATGTTTTAGCAACTACTTTACAGAGCATAAAATAAATCCATAGTGGTTTAAACAATGTATAGGGACTTCTTCTGAAACACTCTTGACATCTAAACAATAAATCTACCCTAACCATACGATAGCTTAAATCAAGAACATGATAGCTTTATCCAAGTTGAATGAATAAAGCAAATGTAAGAAAAAACCACCAAAAAAAGCCAAAATCCTAGACTTCATAAACCATCCCCGATTGGAAGAAAAGTAAGCTTATTTAAGTATCTTGTTCAAATCCACAAGAAATTTAGCGCCATCAACTTGTAAATTACATACAAACAATCTCAAATCCGGATGGAATCAACCATAATTAAAGCAAACTTAGTACTACATTTCATCATGAACCAAACTTAACAGAAAAATCATTACCACTATCACCTTTTTGGATGAAAACATTATGCATTATTATCATTCCAAATAACTACTGTTGCCAAGCATCCACCTCATTTTAATATAATCCCTTTCCCCTTTACCCAATGCCTATAGCATTATGTAACCCACTATTTACATTATCATCAAGTAAATAAAAACAACTCATTTATTGAAGCCATCTCACTTAAGGAATAAACACTTACATTACACTTCCCTACACCTCTTGAACTTGGCATCAGACCCCATCAATTTGCGTAAACCATTATTTCAAGCAATTATTTCACAATACCAGATATAGGACATCAATGTACATAACCAACAAAACGAAAAACTTGCATTTTCCATGTGAAAAAGTGAATATGACGTTTTCCCAAGGACTGAATTTTCTCATTCTCAATCGTACCATAATTTAGCAGAAAACTCATTATTCTTGCCTAAAATCTAATAAAACACCTTTGGTAGGTAGTCTAGGTAGATTATATAGTGTGTTGCTTGCATAATAAAGCTCTGATAACTTAACAAAATTGTAAAACTGCTAATAAGGATTCATTAGCTAAAATGAGTCTCACTTTGAAAATACTTCAGAATATTCATTTTTTTACATGAATGTGTCAAAAGTTATCACTGACTTTGTTGACAAAAAGTGATATTGGGCCATAGGCATTTATTATGCCTACTAGAAGCTTGTTAAATGCAAAGTCCAAATTTGCAGTAGAACGTGGGAGTATGTGTGCGAAAAATCATGCTTGGATCATGCTTGTTTCTTGAGCCAGATTTGGTCGTGCACTTCATTGGATTTTCTGGCAATTGGACATTAAATAAGAAGAGAAAAATTGTAGTTGCTTGTCGGATGTTCACTAGTATAAATAGGGAGTTCATTTGCCATGAGAATAACAAGAATTCAAATAGAATTAGAGCTTAGAGAGTGGTCTGATATTTAGAGTGCAAGTTTGTGTGAGTGTTTTCAGTAAACATCTCAAAAGCGAGACTCTGATAAAATTAGAGCAAATATTCTCAAGAGTGAGACTCAATTTAGTAGTATCTAGAATAAGTTTATTTTATGCCATGTTGTTATTGTATACACTTTGAGTGCAGTAAAATTGTTCGTTTGTCCCCTTTATTAGTGGATTTTATTCATTAATTCCGTATTAGAGCCCACCACAATTCAACAATTTGGTATTAGAGTGGGTCTATCTTGGACTCGCTCTTGATAAAATCTTTATTTTGCAGGTGCACTTGTTGGACCGGTACAAGAAGAGATTCTCCAGAAGTACAGTGAAATACTGTGAAATTTTTTGATATCACACAATTATTAAAGTGTGAGTCATAAAATTAATTATGGCGGAGGTTGTTTGGAAATATTGATAAATTAAGTATAAATTCTAATAACTATGGTTCTTGGAGTACTCATATGAAGTTCTACCTATTGGGACAAGACTTCTGGGTCGTTGTTGGTGGAGATGACACAACACTGCCAATGCAGGCAGAGCCACTTAAAAAGTGAAAAGTTAAAGTTGGCAAAGCCATGTATGCTTTGACAATGGCTATAGAAGACGATTTGCTACAGCGGATCAAAGATGCCTAGACACCAAAGGAGGCATGGGATATACTCACAGCACTCTTTGCAAAGACCAATGACGTAAAGCTCCAAAAGCTCAAAAATAAATTACTGTCTATTTCTCAACAAAATATGATTGTAGGTCAAAGGTAAAATCAATTTGTGATGAAATATCCAAATTGGATTCCTGGAATGCAATCATAGAGACTAGAATGCGAAGAATTATTGTCCATTGTTTAAGACCAGAATACAAGGGTCTTATTACTGCCACTCGTGGTTAGGCCAAGAAGCCAACCTTATATGAGTTGGAAAGTTTACTTGCCAATGAGGGAACTTTAGATAGTTCTATGTTTAAAGTGTCTATTAAAGAAGAAGAAAAAGCTCTCTTTACCAGAAAGAGAGGATCTCAAGCCGGAGATAGGAGACCTGCAAATAAACAGAATAACTCAAATGACAAGTAGGGCCCATGGCAACAGAAGAAGTGGAAGAGCAACAATTGAGATGGAGTTGGCCAAGGTCAAGGAGCAGATGGCCAAAATGAAAGGCGCCAAAGGTCACAAGGCAACAAAAAATGGCGAAATGATCAATGCTACAACTATGGTAAGAAAGGACTTCATTCAAAATTTTGTGGATCCCCACCAGCAAAAAGTAATGCTGCTACATCCTCAAAAAAAGTGAATGATAATGATAAAGATTGGGATGTCCAGGTATCCTTGGCAGTAGAAGAGTTTGCATTTTATTGTACTATTGAACTACAAGAAGAGCTCGCTTTTTCAGTGGCAAGTACTAAACCTATCAACTATATTGATAATTGGATTATTGACTCTATTTGTTCTAACCATATGACTGGAGACAAAGAAAAGTTAAAAGATTTGACAAAGTACAAAAGCAGCCGAGTGGTGATGATAGCTGATAATTCTAGGTTACCGATTACTCATATTGGTAATACAATGATAGTACATCAATAAAACTCTCAGCTTGTGGAGTTGTAGCATGTGTACCATGTACTTGGAATGAAGAAGAATTTACTCTCAGTTTCTCAACTGATAACATTTGGCAACTATGTATTGTTCAGACAATGTCAAGGTGTATCGTCATTTGAAAATTATATGTACACCAACGATTCAAGGAGATGATTAGAGTCAGTGTATGTGGTGATATTAGCTCAAGAAGCCTATGTTGATGAGGCGAGGAAGAACGAGACAGCTGATCTGTGGTATACTAGATTGGGGCATGTTAATTACCACAAATTGAAGATCATGATGATGAAGTTGATGCTTAGAGGACTTTCTCAATTAGATGTTCGAGAAGACATTGTTTGGGCAGGTTGTCAATATGGAAAATCTCATCAACTTCTATATGAGGAGTCAAAGTTCAGAGCCAAGGTTTCTTTGGAGTTTATTGACTTAGACATGTTTGGACGAGTGAAGGAACCATCTATTAGTGGTATGAGGTAAATGATTACTTTTATCGATGATTTTTCTAAATGTGTTTGGGTTGACTTTATGAAGAAAAAATCAGAAGCCTTAAACAAGTTCAAAGAGTTCAAGGAAAAGGTCGAGACAGAAGTAGGCCAGAGGATAAGATGCTTCGCACAAACAACGGAGGTGAATAAACATCAAATGAGTTCATCGGATTCTTGTACAAATCCAAGATAAGGCGACAGCTGACATGTCCTAGTACACCTTAGCAAAATGGAGTAGCTAAGAAGAAGAATAGAATTTAGCAGAGATCTGCAGGAGCATGCTACATGCCAAAAACATACCTCCGCATTTTTAGATCAAGTGCATGAAGACGGCAGTCCATGTAACCAATAGACTACCTCAGCATAAATTAGGCTTATTTTTCTAATTGAAAACTGTGAAATGTTAAACCTAATGTTGCTTACTTTAGAGTGTTTGTGTGTGTTTGTTATGTTTTTATGCTAGATCATCTCCAAACCAAGTTCAATAAGAAGGCTATTCGTTGTATATTCATGAGCTATGATAATTAATGGAAAGGCTAGAAGTGTTGTGACCCCACGACTAAAAAATGCTATGTTTCACAAAATGTGATATTTGATAAAGCATCATCTTGGTGGTCACCGCAGGAAACATTGTTGCTAGATTTACAGGTGTTAGAAAAGAAGTTGCAGGAGAGGTCTGATTATCAACCTGAAACCAACAAACTAGAAGTAAGATCAAAAGAGAGTCAAAGACATAACCAATGTTCGCTCACATAAGAAGAGTAAAAGTTTTTGGCACATAGGGGAACAACCCCAGAAGATGAAAGGCCTAGCTAATACAAGGAGATTGAAGGTGACGATAAGTCTCTAGCATAAATCTGGAGATTAACTAGACAAAAGAGGCCAAATCTCATGTACGTTAATGCAACTTTGTTAGAAGACGAGGAAGCAGTTGAACCATCTACTTATTAGGAGGTAGCTCAAAGCATTGGGTGGAAGAAAACCACGGAGGAAAAGATTCAAGCACTCAAGCAAAATGAGACTCAGGATCTTGCTCTTAAACCAAGAGATGTCAAACTATCTCTTGCAAATAGGTCTACAAGATTAAGACTCATCCAAATGGCTCAATTGAGAGGTACAAGGCATGTCTTGTTGCTCGTGAAATTTCTCAAAAATATGGGCTAGACTATGATAAAATGTTTATCCCTGTGGCAAAGCTAACCACAGTTTGAGTTCTATTTGCACTTATAGCTAACAAGTCATGGAAGTTAAAAATGCTTTCCATCATGGAGAGTTAGATCAAGAGATCTATATGGATCAACCACAGGGGTTTGAAGGCATGGTCCGACCAGGTTATGTATGCAAATTGAAGAAGGTTTTGTATGGATAGCAAGCATCTAAGGCATAGTACGACAAAATAGCTGAATTCTTGCTACAAAGTGGATACTCTATAGCACCTACAGATTTCAGTTTATTCGTGAAAGCGAGTAGTGGAAGGTTATCTATTGTCCTTGTGTATGTTGATGATCTAATCGTTACAAGTGATGATGTTGAAGAAATTCAACAAACCAAAGGAAACTTGTCTGTACGTTTCCAAATGAAAGAGTTCAAGAAGTTAAAACATTTTCTTGGTCTTGAAATTGATAAGACCAATGAAGGATTGTTCCTGTGTCAAAATATGTATGCCAAAGATTTGTTAGAGAAATTTGGGATGCTCGAATGTAAGTATATCTCAACTCCAACGGAGGTCAATGCCAGATATTGCTCTGCTAAAGGAAAATACCTTGACAATACTACCATGTATAGAAAGTTGGTAGGTAGCTTAATCTATCTCACTTTGACTAGATCTGACATATCATATGCAGGTGGGGTCATTGTCGTGTCCCATTTTTAAAAATTAAATAGAGTTAAAAAATAAGTTTTGATTTTTATAAAATAAATAAAAAAAAGGGCCTAAAATGGGACATATAGAGTGTGACGATTTGGACCCAAAATTTAGTCTAAAAAAGGTTTTTAAGAAAAATATGAGTCGCTACTTTGTATTGAATTTAGATGTACCAATTCACCCAAAATATATTTTACATAAAAAAATAAGTAAAACCCTTTTAGACGACTCCAGATCTTTGAAAACAAGAGAAAAGAGTTCGGGAGTCACATTTGAAGAAAGGAAAGTCAAAGATTTGATTTAAAGCACCCTTTTAACCTAGTCAAAACTAGTTGCGAGGTTTAGTCGAAATTTTCTTAATCTAACTTATAAATTTGTCACATTTGGATGTTTCTATGTGGATGCAAATCTAGATCTAAGGGGTACCAGAGGGACGAGATGTCTCTTCAAAGTTTAATTGGTGCAAATCACATTAATTGTGATGCCGAAAAATGATTTTTTGAAGATGTCACGAAAAACGCAAAAGATGAGATTCAAAAAGGCAATCATGATATATATGTAAATATACGTGATCTAAAAAAGGGGAATGCAATATGACGGGTACGAAAGACTAAAATTCGTGACTCAATTTTCCTTCTTATTGAGGGGATGAAAGCGTGCTAAGGCTAAGAAATCGTACTCGTTCATTTCCCATATTTGGAGAGTGATTCTTCAAACTTAGTCAAGCAAATGAACTAGTCTATTTCTAATTTCCTAAAATGAAATGTAATTCTAAATGATATGGTCCAAACATATAAAGAGTAAGGGAATAATAGTAGGGGAAATATCATGCAAATGAAAATAATCTAAAATAAGAAAAAATGCATGAGATGCAATAAATGTCACGCGAATGTATGAATCTAGCGCGAAAAATGGCCTAAAGGGTTTAGCATTGGACTAGCTCATTTCTACAAGTCCTCATTAGCATTGGACTAGTAAGAAATCGGGGAGGAAGGCCACGACTAGCGTTGGACTAGTGCATGTGGTGGCGCCATACATTTATTATAAATAAATAAAGCATATAAAATATAATTAAAGCAAATAAACATATATAACATGTAGAGCACATAGCACATAGGCATAATATATAGATGCAAAAATCCTTGAAAAGTGAAAAACACATAAGCACACAAGCATGCAAGCAAATAAGCAAATAAAACCTAATTATTACATTTGGAAACCCTCACTACAATCTAGAGGGGGAATTTTGAAAATAATAACCCTATCTATTACATTTATCTAACTAATTACATTTTTGATAAAATTAAAATCTATCTATTACATGGCCTAACTAAATACATTTCTTGGACACTTATCTATTACAATTTGGCATTTAAATGCCTCCCAAATAATCATAAAAATTAAATGAAATAAATAAAATAGATGAAAACTTAAAATGAATAATGAAAAATAAATAAAAAGAAAAGCACTCAAAACATGCAATCACACATAAAAAACACATAGGAGCACATAAAAAACTTAAAACAATAATAGAAGGTAACTCGCTTGACATAGTAGTTAAATGAGGCGGAATTTGCCCTATTTATATTCCAAAACCAACAGAATAGTCAAGGCACCAATTTAATTAACAATTTAAAAGAAAATATAAATATATAGCAAAGTTCACTTTCATTATTATAAAGAAATATGAATAAATATAAAATTCCTAAAATTTACTAATTAAATGCATTTAAATGAAGCATGATTAAAATTAAAGAAAATAAACAAATTATATTTAATAAATCAAAACTATAAGGAACCCAATTGCAAAAATTGAAAAGTTTTGGGTCAAATTATAATTTGGAAAAACTACACAAATCATCCCTCACATATCACTAATGTGAAAATTTAGTCTCTCAGAATGAAAATGATTACTTTTAGTCTCTAACAAATTAAAAATGATCAACTTTGATCCTTGATCACTTTTCCGTTCGAAGTTTAGCCGGAACTAGTCACGAGTAGGTCACGTGACTAATTTTTAAAGGGTAAATGTGGCATATCAGTGTAATGTTGACCAAAAATGTAAGGGACTAAATGTCCTATATCTCAATTAAGCATTATACAAAATTGGCTAATCACTTTTTTATATTAAAATTTTCCAAAAATACCTTGAAAAAACACATGGATTGTGCAACAAAAAAAATTGGTTTTGAGACAAATATCTAATTCCATCCATCTCTTTATTATAAATAAACCCTCCCTATAATTTTCAAAAACCCTAGATATCTAAGAAAGGCACTAAATGGAATTTCCAACTCAAAACTAGAACCTCATTATATACTAAAAAATTGCATCATAGAGAAAGCAGATTTGCACAAAAAATATCCTCCAACAAGTAATTTATGAATTACTTACCAAAAAAAAAATTCCAACAAGAACAAGGAATTCATGCTCTACAAGTTGAGAAATCAACTAAAATCTCAAATTATTGTTTTAAGTTTGACGATATTTTTCTCCAATATTCAATTGCAAAATAAACAATAAGCGAAAATGAAGCAAAACAATAGTAACCTTGGCAAGATTCCCCAGACAAATGTTACATGAAATTTCAACTTCAATAATATGTCTTCTGTCTCCAATGTTGCCATTGATCTTTGAGCAAGATCATCATTTTCCATGGTCAAACCAAACAGCACTACTAGTACTCTTGAACTCTTTTTCATGGTCAAACCAAGCATCATTTCCATAGTATCAAACCAAGTAGCCCACATCTAGAGTCCAGCACCACTAGACTACCGGAAATGATGGAGAACCGAAGTGTCATAACTTCCCAAGCCAAGCCGAGGGCCGCATTGGTTCCAGCTGCTATGGTGGTTAAGACTACTATTGCTTCCTCGGTGTTAGAATTGAAAGAGATGGTCGCTGGGATGAAGCTAAAAGGAGAATCGTCAATGGTGGTGGGCTCATCAAAGGGATTAGAGATGAGGAAAAAAAAGGAGATTGCTTGCTTGAGGTACCAGCCATGAGCGAAGAGGATCTCTGTACATAAATCAGGGTCTTGAAGGCCTGTGAATTGATTGAAAATAAGCCAATTTATCTGCCATATGCCCCCTTCTTGTTTGGTCTATAATTTTTTTGAAGAAATTGAAAGGGGAAAATTTGGGGATATTAGGGTTTTGGAAAGAAAGGGATTGATAGTTCCTTATATTTTCGGTCAACGTTACACTCATATACCATATTTACCCTTTAAAAATTGATCACGTGATTTGCTCATGACTAGTTCTGGCTAAATTTTGAAAGAAAACATGATCAAAGACCAAAGCTAATCATTTTTAATTTGTTAGGAATTAAAAGCGATCATTTTCATTCTGAGGGACTAAATTTTCACAGCAGTGATATGTAAGGGACGATTTGTGTAGTTTTTCCTTATAATTTTCACAAAGATCAAGGGTCAAAATAAAGTTTAGGGACCAAAGTGCAATTAGATTAAGGACCTAATTGAAAGAAATCTAAAATTTTAGAGTCACAGTAAAATTATTCAAAAAACCAGGGAATTTCTTGCAAATTTCATTTTCTGGTCCAACCAGAAATGGGCTTCTGGGCCATCTTATTTATTTTTTTCTTGGCCAAATCCACTTTGGCCTAGCGCATTAAAAGCAGGCCGACCAACTTATTTTACTAAATCAAAATGTTGGGCTTTAGGTACAAATCCCATATTATAACCCAAAGAAATAAAAGCAAACCCATTCCCCCAAAACCCAACAAATAACCTTTACCCAATTCTTAAACTATTTCCTAAATTCCAAAAAGAAAAGGAAGATGGTTAACTAGGTAATTTGAATCCAACAAAATTATTTAAACCTTAATTATATCCTAAAATCAAATAATTTACATAAAACATATAAAAGGAGATCAGAACTTGGAAATGAAGGAATCAACCCATTTTTTTACAAATTTTTGGACCTTAGTGCGATTATTCCAAATTAAGGGGGTAAGTTGCAAATATACTACTACTGTCTCAATGCAGAACCAGCAACTACTATGTCTCTTGCTTGCACGAGAAACCCAGGAATGTTTTGAACCAAGCAAAACATCGAAACCATTGCTCAAACTTGCGTGAAAGGGAGGGAATAAAACCTTTTTGTGTAACTCAAGATTGCAATAACTAAACATAAGATTTGGAGCTCATCACAAGATTATGCAACTCATATTCAAGAAGCTAAATAGAAATGGCAGAATAATGAGAAAAAAGAAAGATCTTGGTTCATGGTTGCAAGTTCAACCTCATGATTCCTCTATTTCCCTATTTCAAACACATAAAAAGACTACCAAGACTGCATCAAATGACTGAAAAGACCCGTATCTAACTAATGTAATCGCAAAATCAACGCAACAGAGGAATGGTCATGGTCATAAAGCATCGGCAACAGGAAAATAACTCAAAACTCATGTCTAATAGGCTTGAATCTTCATGAAAGTCGTGTTAAATCAACAAGAGGAGAAGCTATGGTTACCTGAGAATGCTGGTGTAGTCAAACGAACGTGAGATACTCTAAGAAAATTGTGCCTATTCCTGAAACAAAGCCAAGAGAATTCCATCGCAGAGACCGCAGCATTGATGAACCCGTCACTTTGGGTCCGGATTCGAAGGTTTTGCAGTGATTTTTTCAGAAATTTTTCAACACAAACTTTTCTCCCCAACAAATTAGATTACCCAGAAACAAAAAATCTCTCCCAACGGAGCTGTATTGAAAGAGAAAATCGAGCTCTAAGATGACAGGTCAGCCAGCCTGTTTTCCCGAAAAATTTCTCCAACAAATTTTTTTTTCTTCGTTCTCTTTCTCTTTCTTTCCCACCTCAGATTCTTGTGCAGCCGAATTTTCTTACCTCGCTTATTCTCATGGATGCATTCTTTTCTATTTAAATGATGCCAAGAAACCCTAAAAACTTCCTCTCAATGTTACCCAAATGGAATCTATTTTGCTGGCCTCTTTTTGGCCATTTGATGCCTTCCTTCCAGAGATTTCTTGATGAGGTGGCTTTTGTACTGGTAATCTTGGGGAAAAAGAAAAGGAAGAAAAAAATTGAATCAAAATGCTCCTAAAAAACAAGTTGCATTTGTGTATTTCATGTTGGTTCGCACCATGAAGGAATTTGCGCACGTGCAAGGATTTTTTTTTTTTTTTTTTACAAAAATTTGATTATTTTTCTTCCCATTTTCTTTCTTTTCCTTTCTTCACTTTTCCTAAAAGAAATCAAATAAAAAATGATTTTGTTTAAATAACGTCTTCTTCTTCTTTTTTAAATAAAAGATAACAATAATAATGAAAATAAAATAAAATAAAAATAAAAATAAATGAATGAATTAGCAAAATTTTGGTATCTACAGTCGAGAGTAAATTCACGCAAAATCCAAAAAAGACGTTAGGAAGCTGTGTGTTGAATTTTGAGATACATCAAAAGGACCATTTACTATGGCCTATTGTACTAGGAAGGAGAAACTTGCATAGTGACTGAATATTGTGATTCCGACTATGTCGGTGATCATGACACAAGGAGATCAACCACATGCTATATGTTTAACCTTGGATTAGCCGTAATTTCTTGGTGTAGCAAGCAACAACCGACAGTGTCATTATCTAGTACAAAAACGGAATATAGAGCAACAGCTTTGGTAGCACAGGAAAGCACGTGGTTAGTGTAACTTATGAAAGACTTACGCCAACCAATTGATTACTTAATTCAGTTATACTATGACAACTAGTCAGCTATTCGTATGGCTAAAAATCCAGTATTCCATGCAAGGATAAAGTATGTTGAAATTCACTATTACTTTGTTCGAGAAAAGGTGTTACAAGGAGAAGTTGACTTGAAGTATGTCAACATAGATGATCAAGTTGCTGATATATTCACGAAGAGCTTGAATGTGACGCTCCCATTTCTCCCAAGGGCGAATCCAAGGGTATCGACAGGACGCCTGTCTAACTCTCGCCAGGACTCGGTACAATCCATAATTTAAAACTAGGAATACTTTAAATAACTTCAATATATATATATTTAAAGTACTTCAAAACACTTCATACTTACAATTAGTCAGCTCTCAAACTTAATACAACCCAAAAGAATATTTACTACAGCCATCTGCTGTAATACAATTTAAAGTTTTTTCCAAAAGAAAACAATCTAGCACTATTCACGAGCACTTTTGGTCTCGAACCCTGTTAAGGAAAACAAAAACGTGGAATGAACTACACAGCCCAGTGAGGTTCCAAAACACTCTAGCAGTTCTAATAAATCAAGTAATTTGAGCATACCCAATGTATGATTTAAGGTTGCACATTGGCACATTAACATGAGACAGTTATCATTGTACGAGTAATTTGAGCATATCACAGGTATGGCTCAGGGTCGAATGTTGGCACATTAGTATGAAACAATTATCATTATGTAAAATAAACACACATTGAAGGATACGGTGTTCCAGTGGAACCATTTCGGTCAACTGCACCTTATAACTTCATAATCCTCTCGATTTGTCTGGCCATCACCTTATCCCTCCAGTGGTAGTACTCGAGTATACCGAAACGGTGTTCCAGAGTTCCAACCTACCCGACCGAGCCCAGTCCTGGCTCGAATAGGTCAGTAACCAAGGGCAGGGCCCAGTTCAGCTTAGAGCTTACAACATGCACAAGTAATCAAGTAAATCGATAAACGGTAAAATTTATCAATTTTGCAGGTCGAGTGAGATGAAGTACACACTCGCCGTAAAACTGTGGAAAAGTTCATGTGAACACGTAATTTACGGTAATCACATAATCAAGTAGTCAAGTAATCAAGTAAGCAGGTAATCAAGTAAATTGGTAAACAGTGAACGGTAAACGGTAAACGGTAGATGGTAAATAATCTCGGTTAACGGTAAGATTTATCATTTTAGTAGGTCAAATGAGATAAAGTACACACTTGTCTTAAAACAGTGGAAAAGTTCATAGGAGCAATTATTGGTAACACTTAACAGTTAAACACATAATGACCATGGAGTAAACATGTCGTAAAACTATTCAAGTAACGTACTCCTATATGGAACACTCACCAATTCGAAACAAGTGAGTAAGTGCTTAACAAGTGTTTAGGCGTCCACTTCGAGTTCCTCTTGAAGGTCCCCTTGAGCGCCTGAGCAAATAACAATCAACTATTACACACTATTGCTTAAAACCCCTACTTATCGAGAAAGATTGCACCCGTGTACAATCTAAGAAAATATCACAAAAATGAGTCTCAATTACTCGTAAATCGAGGTTCAAAGGTGGGGTTTAAAACTCAAGTAAAAATCTAATTTTTATCTTTAAAATCATTGGATGGAAACAAGTAGATATGAAACCATGTAAATAAATTTCCAGATGAACAATCGAAGTCGGACGTGAAGATGCCACGTCACAATCCGGCCAAGAACTGGCCGGATATCCGGCCGGATTTCTAGCCGGATTCAAGGCAGTGAGCAACCTTATATTTTTTTCAATTTTCACCACCAATTCGGCCAACTATCCAGCCAAGAACTGGCCAGATTTCTGGCCGGATTCTTTGAAAATGTTCCCGCGCGAAAATTTTACAAAATGGCCAAGAATTTTCGAATTTAGGGGCATTCTTTGAAAAATCATATCTCACTCTCTATAGGTCCAAAATTGAAAAACTTGATACCGTTGGAAACTAATTCCAAAGTACTAAAATTTCCTAGAAGGCACTTTTCCATGATTCCAAATGGAAGACATTCAAATTTTGGGTTCAAGAGGCTGTTTTGGAATACCAAGACAGTTTTGAGG
The DNA here is from genome assembly GCF_003713205.1 of Coffea eugenioides. Taxonomy (NCBI): domain Eukaryota; kingdom Viridiplantae; phylum Streptophyta; class Magnoliopsida; order Gentianales; family Rubiaceae; genus Coffea; species Coffea eugenioides. Next base: position 14,153,315 of record NC_040035.1, on the reverse strand, counting down.
TTGGTTTTTGGCCAATTTTGGAAATTCGGAAAAATTCACACAATGCGAACTAGCCTCTGAAATTCGGAACTCAATTAGAGTTACAATCAAAGTTTAAAACACAACAAGCAGAACAAGAATCGGAGTTTTGAGTACCAAGATATGGCGGCTCAAAGTTACTGAAATTTCCTCACTAAACAAGGATTTTCCAGATTTAAAACATAGATTTTGAATCTTTGGTTGAGCATCGAAATGAAATTGGAATGGCACTAAATTTGGTAGTATTACACTAACATATAAGGGCTATTCCTCTGTCAAATCTCATGCAAAAATTCGTTCGGGAAGTTGGTTAACAAAGTCACTAAAGTCCCAAGAATTTCTAAGGCAAATCTGCCTTGTACTTCAATTTTCCCTTTCTAAAACATTTGGCCAATGAAATCTTTTCAAACATGGTCCATTTAAGAAGACAATGTCTAAGAAACATCCAAAATTTGTTTGGTAGGTGATTAACACCAAGAATTTCAAGATCACAAGTCCCAAGTCAAAAAGAGTCATTCAACTAGTCAAAAAGAGGGTTTTCAATCACTGAAGCAGTTTCGTAATTCGGCCATAACTCACTCAATTCAACTTAGAATTGAGCATGTTTGGTGGTGTTGGAAACTACATTCATAAGTCTATAATTTCCCAGAAGAAATCATTTTAAAATTATGTCCACTACTAGCTCATATTTGAGCATCAAGTAGTAGCTCAAAACAGGGCTTCCAGTACAGACGAGAAACAGAATGGGCAACTTTACAAGGTTGGTACGGCTCACTCAGGTGGAATCAAGGCATGCATTTTATACCGTTGGAAACCTAGAAGTGTCTAGTTTCTAATGCCATAAACGACACTCAATTTCGACGTTGGAGAAAAGAGTTATAGCTGTTTGAAAATCACTGCCAGAGCAATACGGGACACAATTCCAGTTTTGCTACATTTTTGAAATCTCAACTTTTGGTCAACCAAATTGGATGATTTTTGGTGGAAACAACCCACACAACATATTTACATCAAAAAAAGTCAATTGGACCACAAAAAAGTACACCAAAGTGCACGGCAATGGCAGGGGCAGAAACGGTAAAAATTTCCTTTTCACTTCCTTTGAGCTATCTTCCACAAAACAACTTATTTTCACTAGATTAAGCACTAATCCAACATAAATAATATCAAATCTCATCAAATCAGTTCATCAAGCCATTGTGGAATTTCATAGAGTCCACTCACAAGATTTCCAATAATATAAAGCTACCCATATGAATCTATGAGCTCACAAGTGCAATATAACTTCCACAAATCAAGAATTAAGAGGTTGATCGTTGTATACCTTCTTAGATGATTAAGGCAGAAATTTTGGTCACTTTAAGCTCAAGAAAAACCATGAGATAAACCTCCTTTCCTAGCTTAGGTTGATCACCAAGTGATTTGCAAGTTGTGTGTGAATTTTGAGATGATTTGGATGAGATTTGAGAAGTGAAATGAAGAAGAAATGTTGGTTCTTTTTCTTCCTTGGATGGCTAGCTGCTTGAGTGAAGAGAGAGAGAGAGAATTGTGCTGAAAATGAAGCTTCCTTGAGAAGCTTAAGTGTGTGGTTCAAATTGCCTCAAAAGTCAACTCTCTCCTCGCGTGCACACGTGCGCGTTTCGTGCTCGATTCCTTTCGAGTTTGTTTCACTTGTGCACTAAACCTCTAATGCACTTCCATTCATACTATTATTATTTACTCTTAATAGTCTAAAAACAAGTCTCCAAAGTCCCTCAATTAATCGCACGCGCAAAAATGCGTACTTCCGTTTTATGCGCGATAAAGTGAAATTTTCAAGAAATTCTTATAACGATAGTATAACTAACTAATGCTTGAGTACTTAAACATAAAAATACCTATTTTAAGACTAATGTACAAGTCTCCAATTTTCCAAGATTATTATATTCTCGAATCGATTATTGTCTCCAAACGCGCATCCACTATTCACTCTAAACGAGCTTTCAGAAATAAATTTTCAAATCAAGGCACTTTTAAAATACTTGTAAGTCATAGTTCCATGTAATTGAGTATAAATAGGTTGGAATAAAATATTCAGAGAAAACGGGTGAGTAAATAATTAATTAAGTCAGTAAAATAAAATAAAATAAGAAAAATTCGGGTCCTCACATTGAATCCTTCCAAATTCATGAAATTTTGAGAGATGCTTGGTATGACTATGAGGAAAGTTAGTGTTGAGGGAGAGTGTTAAAAGTCATCACTGACTTTGTTGACAAAAAGTGACACTGGCCATAGGCATTTATTATGCCTACTAGATGTGAAATGCAAAGTCCAAATTTGTAGCAGAACATGGGAGTTTGTGTGTTAAAAATCATGCTTGGATCATGCTTGTTTCTTGAGCCAGATTTGGTCATGCACCTTACTAGATTTTCTCGCAATTGGACATTAAATGAGAAGAGAAAAATTGCAGTTGCTTGTCGAATGTTCACTAGTATAAATAGGGAGTTCATTTGTCATTCTTGGCATCCTATTCTCAAATGAAAATAACAAGAGCTCAAATAAAATTAGAGTTTAGAGAGTGGTTTGATAGTTAGAGTGCAAGTTTGTGTGAGTGTTTTGAATAGATATCTCAAGAGTGAGACTCTGATAAAATTAAAACATGTATTCTCAAGAGTGAGACTCAATTTAAAAGTGTCTAGTATAAGTTTATTTCGTGCGTGTTGTTATTGTATACACTTTGAGTGCAATAAAATTGTTCATTTGTCTTCTTTATTAGTGGATTTAATTCATTAATTCGAAATTGGAGCCCACCACAATGCAATAGAATGTACCTTGGCTTTGTATTTTCTAGTAACTATTGCAATAGCAAAATGATGGGAAACGTCTTGCAAGGCTAGTCTCATTTGATTTAAACAGGAAAATGCAAAAAATTCATTAACATTAAATCTAATCTTTGGAAAAAGCAACAAATTCGTTAAGATTAAATCTAATGTTTGGAAATAAAATTTTTCAAAAAGATAAATAATGGGGAAGAAACCTCATTGGGAATGAAACTAGGTAAGATCAGGTCTTTTATGATGGAAGTAAGTATACCATCATAGAGGGTTGTATTCTCTGCAATAAGGATAAAAGTACCAATGAAAAGCTATTTTCTTTTTTCCCCTCAAAGTTTTCTTAGCATAGAATAAATGACAAATGTTTGAAAAGAAATCCTTGAAAAAACAACTATAAAAAATTCACCTCCAACTATGCCAACCATTCCATTGCAATTTGAACTCTGCATCTTAATAAGAAGTTTGGTCCTTGCAAGAAAAGTGAAGTTGGAGTTAGCATCTCTAACAGCCTCCTTAATTGCAACATTAGCAAATCTAATCAATGGTGTAGTCAAATGAGAAAATGGCTCCAACATTTATGATAGCAAGTCACCTTGAAGGAATAGTGAAACTTAATCCATATGGGAGAGAGAGACTCTAGATAAGAGAAACCATAAAATTTGTACAAAATATCCAAAATCGTATTCACTTTAGAAGCATGAAACAGCTAATTTGGAAGCCCCTTCTTGCAAAATTGATTCGAGGATTGTTGCCAAATTACTTCTGAAAGAGCAATAATGAGACAATATAAGTATAGATATTTGGAACAAACATATACTACTAGTGTACATTTAACTAGAAAAGGTAATATGGTGATCTTTACAACCCAACAAGTAAAATAAAATCAAGGAAAAAAAGGCGATCTTTACAAGGCAGCAAGAAAAATAAAATCAAGGGGAAAGGAAAAATTACTAGGAAATGAGACTCTACCACTTCACGAGAAGTACACCTTGTGGTGGATCTTCAATCATCTATAGGTTTTGAGGCTTTAAGAAATTCTAAGAAAAAAGTAGTTTAGATATGTTAGCAATTGAAGGAAAGAATGAGAAAAAAGAGAAGAATTTGAAATAATTAAAAAAAGAAACATGGAATGAGAAAGAGAAAGAAAGGATGCAACAAGGAATTGCAGATTGGAAAGCAAGAGAAAGAAAGGAGGGGGAGAGCGACGAAGGTATCGAGAGGTGTTTTGTGTTTGTCCTAGTTTTTGGAAAAGAAGAAAAAAATGTGAGAAAACACATTGGGTGAATGACGATGAAAAATGTTTCTTGGGGGACGTGTGCACATCACGTGACGATGACGAAAATTGTGAACAGTAACTGTGAGGACTCATGTTTTTATTCTTAATTTAGTTTTTTTTATAATTATTTTGCCCTAGTGTTATTTAATTTTTCTGCGACTCGTTTAGCGAGAAATAGTGAATACACTTTTTTTTTGAGGTAAAATTCGATCCAAGAGTGCAATAATCTTGGAGAATTAAGAATGATCAATAATAGACTAAAAAAAGTTAATTGAGGGATTAGATGTGAGTGAGTTAAAATTAAGCTTTTACTGCGCGCGCGTCGATAGTTTCTCGAAAATCGCGCCGGTACGACAAACTAGAGATTCGAGGATTTAATACTAAACTAGTAAGTATGAGTAATTGTAGTGTTAGAGGGAGTACCTTGGAGGATTAGTACACAAGTGTAACAAACAAGAGAGAAAGTGGTAGTACGAAACCCTAATGAGTTACCATTAAGAGTTGACTTTGGTACAACTTTAAGTTAGCTTCCTCAACACATTTCTTCATCCTTTCTCTCCAAGTTTCACAATTCAAACCACCAACACTCCCTCACCATCTCTCATTTTCGGCCAGCCAAGAGGAAAGAAAAGGAACAAGAGAAAACTTCATCTTCTAGCTCCAAGCTTGCTTGTTCTAGGGTTTTTTCTTGGGTTTGAAAGGTATAAACATCTCCCACCACAACTCTTGCTTTCTTGTTTCATTTCTTGGCTTTGAAGCTTGTAGCTTCCTTCTTGTTGTTGTTGGTTGGATTTGGTTGGTTGAAGTGGGCTCTATGAACTCCCACCTTGGTTAAATGAGGGCTGCCATGATGTTTATGTATGTGTTAGTGTGTTTGTGATAAGTTTTAATGGAAGAAACTAGAAGAGGAAAAAGAAAGAGAGAAACCGTGAGAGGAGAGCTGGCCGAAATTTCTGTATTTCAAAATTTTGTTGATTATATGACTGCAAAACTCATTGATATATGTTGTATTATATGTGTAGAAAGTGTCTTTCGAAAATCATTTCAAATGGTTGCATAAAAGCTTGAGTTTTGGAAAAATTTGAAATCTGGAAATTCGCTAGCAGGGTAGCCAACCAGTGATTCTTTGTTTGAATATAACTTTTTGTGCAAAAGTTGAAATTGAGTGCTGTTAGTGGCATTCAAAACTAGACATTCATAGCTTTCCAATGGTATAAAATTTCCATGCTAGTTCATTTTGAGTAAACCGTAGCGATTCGGCAAAATCAGCTGTTCTGTTTTAACTGTCTATTCGAATGAAACTGGAAGCTGCATTTTGTAGCTCGATTTTGTTCCACTTGTGAAAAGATTTTCAAAATGATGTCTTTGATGAATTGTAATATTTGGAACCTAGTTTTGAACGCCATAAACCATTCTCAATTTGGAGATGTATAGAGCTAGATATGGTTTAATTTCGAAAATGCGGCAAAGCTGGAAACTGGAAACTTTTCCCTTCCTTGCTAACCGAATGGTCAAATCTGTTTTGGGATGTTATATTTCAAAAATTTTAGTGTCATTTACCCATAAATTGCTCATTAAATGTTTCTGGAATCTTGGTTTCACAAATGGAGAGAATTGGGGCTGATTTCGTTGGACAAAACTTTTGAAAGAGAAAGAGAGATAGGGTTGGCAGATTAGCTTTGAAAGATTTCACAAATTTTGGTCTTTTCGTTAACTGCCTTCCCATGTGAGTTATTGCCTAAGTTTTGATAGAGAGGTAGTCCACATATGGAAGTTTAAGTGTACCAAATTTGGCATAATTTCAATACCATTTCGATACCCAAATAATGCCCCAAAGATTGCTCTTTAAAACTGGAAAATCTTCTGAACAGGTTGCCAAAACCAGTTGACTTTAAACTGTTATATCTTGTTGCTCAAAACTCCGAATTTAGTTCCACTTGTTGTGTTTGAAACTTGATTTGGAACTCTTATTGCGTTATAAATTTCAGAGGCTGATTCACTTCCTGTGAATTTTGTCAAATTTCCAAACATTGCCAAAAACTAAGGCTGGTTCTGTCTTGTCTTCATGAATCAGCAACTTTGAGCGGAAATTTGAATGCTTTTTGTTTGGAATCTTGGAAAAGTGTCTTTTGAGAACTTTTAGTACTTTGGATTTAATTTCCAATGGTATAAATTTTTCCATTTTTGGACGTACCAAACTCAAGAGCTAATTTTCCAAGTTTTGTTGCGTAAAGCAGAAAATTTCTGATTTTCGGAAATGAGTTTTTAAGAACTTTTCATTTCCTTTTTATATTGATAGTTCGTTTTAAAACCGATTTCATGAAGGATACGAGTTTTCCCTTGTGATTTTAAATCTTCACTTTTGAATCTTGAATTTCGATAGAGTGAAGCTCTTTTGAGGCATTGTTCTAAGTTTAAGCAAATATATTTCCTTCCTTGTATGTTAAGTGATTGTGTGTATATGTGAGTGATAATCGAATACTATTTCTTCAGGCGCTCAAGAGGATATTGAAGGAAATCTCGGAGCGGAATACTAAAGGACTTATTTACTCACTTATTTTGAATTGGTGAGTGTTTCCCTGCATGTGTGTGACTTAAATAGTTTTGCTACATGTTTACTTCATATTTCTTGTGTGTTTAAGTATTAAGTGTTTCCTATAATTGCTCCTATGTAATTCTCTACCGTTTTGAGTCGAGTGTGTACTTTATCTCGCTCGACCTACTAAAATGATGAATTTCTACCGTTTACCGGTTTATTTGATTATTTACGCATGTTGTAAGTTCTTAGCTGAACTGGGTGCTGCCCTTGGTTGCTAACCTGCTCGAGCCAGGACTGGGCTCAGTCGGGTAGTTTGGAATAAGGCGATGGCCACCGATTCGGTATACTCGAGTATTACCACTGGAGGAATAAGGCGATGGCCAGACAAACCAGGGGAATTATTGGAGTTATAAGGTGAAGCTAACCGAAATTGTTCCGCGGGAACACCGTATCATTTTAATGTGTATTTATTTCTGTAAAATGATAAATGTCTTATTTTAATGTGCCAATGTGACACCTTGAACCGTATATGTGTTATGCTTAATTTACTTGATTTATTAGAACTGCTTGTGTGTTTTGGAACCTCACTGGGCTGTTTAGGTCATTCCACTCCTTTGTTTTCCTTAACAGGGTTCAAGGCCAAGAGCGCTCACGAATAGTACTAAGTTGTTTTCTTTTGGAGACTTCAAGTTGTATTATAGCAATGACTGTAATACATATTCTTTTGGATTGTATTTAAGCTTGAAGGTTAGCTATTTTTAAGTATTAATGCTTTGGAGTACTTTATATGTATATTGAAAATATTTGAAGTAGCGAGAGTTGGGCAGGCAGTTCGTTGACCCCTCTAGTTCGCCTTTGCGGAAAGTGGGGCTGTCACAGTAACTCTTTTTGGCTCTTAGTCTGTTATGTTGATAACTTTCTTCGACTATGTAGGGGCAAAATAATTTCTATGTTCCATTTTAAAGGTTGAAACTATGAAACTCATTACAAGAAGCTAAGTTTCAACATATCTTTTTTTTTTGTTTCGAAATGGGTAGGATAAAATATACTGTAATCTAAAGTGTGTAATAAAATAACTAAGAAAATTAATGTGGATATCTATTTGTTCTCCTAGAAAATTGATATATGTATTTCTTCCACAAGATTCATTTGGTACACTTATCACTTCATGAAATAACTCAATTTATAGTTTAGAAGTTCTAAATCTGTGTATGAATATTAAATAGAATTCATGTACCATTGACTTTGTATTGTTTATAAATAGATATTATTTAATCCCTCTTATAATTTTTTGACAATTGAATAAAATAAAAGACTAATTTACCCTATTTTTATCTACTCTACTTGTCTTCTTTACTTTTTCTTGTTAATATAGAACCTAATATAAACTGCTACATTGAATATATATTAGTATTAATTTTATAGCATGTTATCAACACAAAACTCTATCATTGGAGCAATCAATTGCAAGTGTGAATATTGGATTGAATGGTGGACATAAATTTACATCTTTGGGTGAAGTTTTGAGGTAACATTTCTCTTTTCCAATTCATTTTATCTTCATCATGTCTAACCTTACAAAACAAGATTTTGTACCCCTTAACATTTCTAGAAAGAATGATTTGTCATGGACATTAGATGTGGAGATTTACCTTGAGGTAATGAGTCTTGAAAATACTATTGTTGAAAATAATGAAACATCAAACCATGACCATACCAATGCTATGATATTTCTTCTTCATCATCTAGATGAAGGATTGAAAAACTGAAGATTTAACTATGAAAGATTCACTTGTTCTATGAAATAATTTGAAAGAAAGATTTGACCACTTGAAGATGGTCATTCTTTCAAAAGTTTAGTATGATTGGTTTCACCTACGGCTATAAGATTTTAAATCTACTAACGACTACAATTCAATCATGTTCAAAATTATTTTTCAATTTGAAATTGAGTGGCGAAAATATAACTAATGAAGATATGTTAGGAAAAATATATGTCTCAAATATGCTCTTGTAGCAGCAATATCGAGAAAATTTTTTTTAAGAAATATTCCATACTCATTGCTTGTTTTCTTTTGGCTGAGTCAAATAATGAACTATTGTTGAAAATCATGAGTTCTGATCAATTGGTGCTAGTTCATCCCCTAAAATGAATGCGATTTGATCTCATAGTTTTGGTCATGGTCATGGATGTGAATGTGGCTGTGGAGAAGGTCGAGGATGTAACCGTGACCATGATCATGAAGGCGATCATGGTAGATTTGTGCCTTATAATTGTAATAATCATAACCTTGATAAGAAATAAAATAACCTTGAGAAGTGGGATAATAATGATAAAAAAGATGAAGAAAAAAATTCATGAAAATAAATGTCATCAGTATGACATGGAATATCATTAATTTCGTGCCAGTTATATGATAAAACATCTTATTGAACTTTATCAAGCATCATTGAAAATAAAAAACAAATGTGCCAATATAAATATTATTGATCAAAAGAATATTTATGATGGTAATGATATCGATATAATGCATCTTAAAGTAACCGATTTTCTTGATCATCCAGAAAGTGCAAAATGATCTTGTGACAAATGCCCGATGAATGTTTGGAACTTAGTTATTTTGTTATTGTTGCATCTTTTATGTCTTTTTCCTTATAAGTTATGTAATTTGTGGACTTTATTAATGTTTATTTTTATTTGTGATCTTCTTTGTCATTCTTTTTGAAGAAGGAATGGAAGACAAATAATTGGGATTAAATTATAGTGATAATAATATGTGCTTCATTGATAGTGCTACTATACACACTATATTTACAAAGAAAATATATGTTTTCTATTTGAAAATGAGAGAAACAAATTTAATACCATAAGTGGTAGAGCTAAATTGATTGAAAGTTTCAAAAAAGCCCTTATATTTCTCCTTGAAGGAACTAAACTTCTTATAAATAATGCACTACTCTATTCTCAGTCTCAAGAGCTTCATTAAATTTTGAGGATACCCGCCAAAATGGATATTATATTGAAATGATGAATGAGACAAATGGTGAATATTTGTTAATTACAAATACCATTTTTGGAAAGAAATGTATATTGGAAAAATTGCCTTCTCTTTCTTCTAGTTTATGTTATATACAAATAAGTGTTGCCGAAATTCATTACCTAGTAGATAAAAAGTCTACTAAATTTAATGATTTTATGGTTTGGAATGACCGCCTTGGACATCCTAGTTCTATAATGATAGGGCAAACCATTAAAAACTTCCATGGTCATTCATTGAAAAATTAAAAGGTGTTAAACTCTAATGAATTTTCTTGTATTGCTTGCTCTTAAGGAAAATTAATTGTTAGACCATCACTAGTTAAATTGGAAACTGAATCTCGTATATTTCTAAAACGAATTCATAGTGATATATATGGACTTGTAGATCCACTATGTGGACCATTTAGACATTTTATGGGTTAATTGATTTATAAACAAGTTGAAAACATGTATTTTATTAAGAAAGTTGTGAGCAATTCGAGATTATTTGCTCAACCAATTAAGTTATGAGCATAATTTTCTGGTTATTTGATTAAGAAAGTTCCTCTAGATAATGCTGGTGAATATTCATCACATGTTTTTATGATTATTGTATGTCCATTGACATAACTGTTGAATGTCCTACAACTTAGATTCACATACGAAATGGTCTAGTCGAATTATTTATTAAATGGTTACAATTAATTGCTAGACAATTATTAACGAGGTATAAGCTTCCTCTATTTACTTGGGAACATACTATATTATATGTAGCAACACTTGTAAGAATTAGACCGAAAGTTATCATAATTATTCTTCCCTGCAATTAGTTTTTGATTATGAACGTAATATTTCTCATTTAAGAATTTTTGACTGTGCGATTTATGTTCTAATTGCACCGTCCCAACGTACTAAAATGAGACCCATAAGAAGGTTGCGGATATATGTCACATATGAATCACCTTCTATAATTAAATATATTGAACCCTTAATAAGTGATTCATTTATTGTAAAATTTGCATATTGTCATTTCGACAAATCACATTTTTCGATATCAGGGGTGGTAAAGATAAACTGAAAAAAGAAATTACTTAAAAAATATAATTAAATTTCTTTGATTCTTGTATAAAACAATGTGAATTAAAAGTTCAAAGAATTATTATTTGAAAAAGATTGCAAATCAATTACCAAATGCATTTAGTTACTCCAGAAGAGTTGCTAATTATATTTCGCCCGAAAATACAGCAATTAAAATTGATACTTAGAAGGACAAATTACAATTGTTAATGAGTCCAAAGAATGTTTGAAGCATGGTAGACCCTTAGGTTCCAAAGATAAAAATTGTCAAAAGAAAAAAAAATAATAATAAAATTGAGAAGCCAAGAAATGGCTAAGGATTCCAGGATATAGATAATGACAAATTTCCTCCTAAAGAGAATGAAATTATAGAAAAATTCAATAAATTTTGTCATTGTAGAAAAAGTTGGAACCAAAAAGAAATAATTGTTGATAATGTTTTTGCACATAATGTAGCACTTGATATTGTAAAAAAAAAATGAGAATTATAAATCTAGATCAAATAATGAATGTTAGCGAAGAAATGATTGACCAAAATAGAAAAATGCGATCCAATCTAAATTAGATTCACTGGTTAAAAGAAAAGTTTTTGAACCTATAGTCCAAACACTAGAAGGTGTAAGGCCAATGCGATATAAATGGGTATTTGTAAGAAAAAGGGATAAGAAAAATGAAATTGTGAGATATAAAGCAAAACTTGTAGGTTAAGAATTCTCACAAAGACCTAGAGTTAATTATGATGAAACATATTCATCTTCAATAGATGGAATTACATTTAAATATCTTGTGAGATTAGTAGTGCATGAAAAACTTGATGTGCATCGAATGGACGTAGTCACTGCTTATTTGTATGGAACATTGGATAATGGTATCTATATGAAAATTTCTGAAAGATTTAACATGTTTGAAATATATAGATCAAATTCTAGAGAAGTTTATTCCATTAAATTACAAAATTTTTTGTATGGATTCAAATAATCTGAATTAATGTGATATAACTATCTTAGTGAATGTTTACTTAACAAAGATTATGCAAATGACTAAATATGTCCATGTACTTTCATAAAGAGAAATGAATCAAATTTTGTAATTATTGCCGTATATATTGATGATCTTAATTTAATCAAAATTCCTGAAAAGTTTCAAAAAGTAGTTGAATATCTGAAAAAAAATTTGAGATCAAAGATTTTGGAAAGACCAGATTTTGCCTTGATTTACAAATTGAACATTTTAAAAAAAAATTGTCCACCAAACTGTTTATACCCAGAAGGTATTAAAATAGTTTTATATGGATGAAACACATCCATTAAGTATTCCAATGATCGTTTGGTCAATTGATCCTGTTAAAGATACATCCATTAAGTATTCCAATGATTGTTTGGTCAATTGATCTTGTTAAAGATCCTTTTAATCATGAAGTATTCCAATGATCGTTTGGTCAATTGATCCTGTTAAAGATACATCTATTAAGTATTCCAATGATCGTTTGGTCAATTGATCCTGTTAAAGATACATCTATTAAGTATTCCAATGATCGTTTGGTCAATTGATCTTGTTAAAGATCCTTTTAATCATGAAGTATTTCAATGATCGTTTTGTCACTTAATCGTGTTAAAGATCCTTTTAGACCAAAGAGGAAGATGAAGAGATTCTTGATTCTGAAGTACCACATCTTAGTGCAATATCATGCTAATTGTACAAGATCAAACATATCATTTTCTGTGAATCTATTAGCAAGATTTAGCTCATCTCTTACAAAAACAATATTGGAATGGTATAAAACATATTTTTCACTATCTCCAAAACTATCTGAACCCAATCAAATCCGAATCCTCGAATCCAATATTATTAACAAGATTTAGCAAGATAAAAGTGTCCGAATCGAATCCCTGGCTAGATTCTAGACCAAATTCAAGGCAAAAGTGAGACCTCTTCAAAAATACGACCTAGACGTGATCTGCAAGATCACTTCACAAATCTATTAATTTTATTCTCTCTTTCTTTCTCCACTTGAACAGGTCTATAGAGTTCTTTTGTCATGGATTCAACTCCTTCTATGTGTTTATACGTTCCATTTTGCTCTTGAATGACACAAACCAATACTTGGAATGACTCATTAAGCCATTTAGCATGTGCTCTTGTAATTGGACCAACTGAAACCTTCACTGGATCATTACGAGCTCCTTGGACTACTGGCACATCTGCATCCACATCATCATCAGTCATCACTTTCCATACTTATTATTTTTTGGTGATTGTTGGAGTTTGAATTTAGTGTGCTTGAATCAAATTATCAGAATTTGTATTGAATTGAATTGAAGCAACCTACAAGCTGTATAGGATTATGGGTTCTGTTATGGTGAAATTCTAGTTTTTAAGTATCTGCAGTTTACAAATGTTTCTAGATTTTATTATGCTAAAATTCTAGTTTCTAATAATCTGAAAATTTCGAGCTGAACTCGAGACAAGCGTTCGAGGTTGACAAGGCTTGCCACTATTCATGAGCCTTCTCAAGTTGATCACAAATAAAATTATTACATCTTCGAGTCAATCTCGAACCTAAAATTCTATGCTCGTATGAACTCAAACTCAAGTAGCACTCATATCCTTTGGATTCAAATTTGAATATAGTGTTACTCAAGTTCGACTCAGCTCAATAGCATCCTTAGTTAGGGATCAATAGATCGATGTGGCAATTTCCTTACGATCGTAGAAACTGTTGGATAAGTTTGCCGATGTCACTCCAGATTTCATCCTACCTAGTCTACCACCTATAAGAAGTATCAACATGTAATAGATTCATCTTCAGACCTAACTTGCTCAATCTGCTATACTATAGGATGAGCCTAATGGAGAATGGGGTTCTGCAGTAGCTTGTGGATAATTTATTATAGAAAGATAAATTCAAGTCAGCATGAGTCCTTGTGCAGTTCCTACTTTACCGACATTGAAGAATGATAGCAGTTGGAGGATGTGGGTCAACAGTAAAGCCATCAATAAAATTATAATTTGCTATTGATTTCTAATTTCGAGGTTAAAGGACATGCCAAATTATTTATCAGGAACTAGGATCTATTCTAAAATTGACCTTAAGAGTGGCTATCATCATATTCATATTCACCCGAAAATAACTAGAAGATGGAACTTACGACCAAGGATGGTCTCTATGAGCGATTAGTTATACTATTTGGTCTTTTAAATGCCCCTAGTATTTTTATGAGATTGATGAATGAGGTACTTAATTCATTTATTAGGAAATTTGAAATTTAATACATGTTGATGTCATATTAATATATAATGCTAATGAGAAGAAGCACATAGAGCATTCTTATCAGGTTTTGATTGTATTGCAGGACAATAAACTCTATATTAACATAAAGAAGTGTTACTTCATGGTCAAGAGCATCATCTTTTTAGGCTTTGTTTTTAGTGAAGATGGAACACAGATGGATGAAGAGAAAGTGAAGGCCATTCACGATTAGCCAACTCCCAAATCTGTCAAAGACATTAGGAGTTTTCATGGCCTAACTACTTTCCATAGGAGGTTTGTATGCAACTTCAATATTATTATTATGACTCCCTTGACTAACAATTTGAAGAAGGAAAAATTCTATTGGGGGCTAGAAAAGGAAAAGAGTTTCAACTTGATAAAAGAGAAGCTATCATTGCCAGTCTTAATGTTGCCCAACTTTGATAAATTATTTGTGGTCGAATGTGGTGATGCTTATGGCTTGGAAATTGGTGTAGTCTTGTCCCATGAAGGAAGGTCAGTAGTTTACTTTTATGAGAAACACATTGAGGCACGACAAAAATGGTCTACTTATGACCAAGAATTTTATGCAGTAGTCCGAGCATTGAAGCTAGAGTCAGCATTATTTGATTCAGAATCAATTCGTCTTGTATACTAACCATTAGACATTGAAGTATTTGAATAGCTAGAAGACTGTTAGTAAGATGCATGCTTATTGGATTTCATATCTATAGCAATTTCCTTTCATCCTAAAGCATAAGTTTAGGCAGTAGAACAAGATGGCTGACGCATTGAGTTGTCAGGCAACTATATTGGTGACTTTGAGTCACGAGGTGAATGGGTTCCAGGTGCTAAAGAAGGTGTAAGTAAATGATAATGATTTAAAGATATTTGGATAGCATGCCAAGAAAAGAGCGCCAGAGACGATTTTCACATCTTTGGTAGCTATTTTTTCAAGGTAATCACTTGTGTATTCCCCAAATTTCTTTGCATAAATTGTTAATCAAGGATTTGAATGGCGATGGCCTTAGTGGAAATTTAAGGGTTGATAAAACCACCTCTAGCTTGGAAGAGAAGTACTACTTGCCACAATTGAAGAAGAACGTCCAATATTTTGTTTGAAAATGTTATACATGTCGGACAACAAAAGGCCAAACTTAGAACACGGGTTTGTATACCTCTTTGCCTGTCCTGAAAATGATTTAAGAAGACTTGTCAATGGATTTTGTAACGACCCACCTCCTCTTAGAGCGAACCCAAGGGTTTGGTGGACTACCTGCCTAACTCTCGTCAGGACTCACTCACTTACATTCTTGAAATAGTCTTTCACGCCTCCAGATTAACATAAAAGTTCCATTAATCCAAGAATTCCAACTTAATTTACAACGCAAAAGTGAAACATAGGATTTCATTACCAAATCTCCAAAATACTTTTCATCTACAAAAGTACAACTACATGAAGATTATACACACTATTTCACGCTTACTTGCCCCGGCCTCCACTCCTGTAAGGAAAATAAAACTAAAGGAATGAGTTAAAAGCCCAGTGAGGTTCCCAAACAAGCAGTCATGTAGGTAAAGTACGAAAATATTACATTTAACACTTCACACCTCAACCCTCACTTGACCAACAAGGAGAAAATCTAGCAATATGTCCCCATGTTTCTTCAAGTTAACCATCCAATTCAAATCCTAGTTTCATAGTAAATGAATCTCAATCAAGGCCACATATTGTAGGGGACAAATGGTGCATACACTATGCCACAAAACTATCAACTTTGAACATATATATCAAGTTCCAAGTCACTTACACTAAAGCTGAAATTTTCATTTCAAAGCTGGAAATTGTAACTAAAGTTGAAAAATCCTATATTGAAGCTAAAAGTTCATACTAAAGCTGGAATTTCCCAAGTCAAGACTAAAAGGGCAAAGCAAAGCTGAAAATGGCATTCCAAGGGTTGAAAATAACATAACAAAGCTGGAAATTAGCCACTAAAGTTGGAAAATCATACGTAGAAGCTAGAAAACCTCATCTCAAAGCTAAAAAGTTCATCCAACCTCATATCAAAGCTAAACCATTCATATCAAAGCTGTCCAACACATTCCAAAACTGAAAATTGCAACCTAGTAAGCAAAATCATGAAATCTTCCATAAAATCCATCATAATCAAGTCATATGTTGCTTAAACAACAAAATAAGAAGGAAAAGGAGAGGTTCTTAGTATAATACCTCAAAACCCCAAGATAAGTTGCAAGACAAGAGCTTTCTTTCTCAAGTAACTCTACCAAAATCTTCCCTCCAAACTTAATGCAAGATTAATCGGTGTGGATTATGGTTGCTGTTTGGATTTCTCATGGATTGAGTAAGAAATCAAGGCTAGAAGTTGGTTTCTTTTCTCTCCCTTTCTCTCTCAATATATCGGCCAACAAGGAGGAAAAATGAGGGGTTTTGTGTTCAATTTTGCAAGATAAAGACTAAGAATAGTCTTGGTCAAAGATTGGTTTGATGGTTAACAAGTGGCAGCTTATGGTTTCATTCCTACCTCTTTGTCTCTCTTGTATTTCTAATAACCAATCCATCTTGTATTTCTCTAATACACTCTTAACACTTCTAATCACATACTCCCTCTAGTACCACACTCGTTCTCGTCTACCAAATATAACACACACATTTCACTAGTCGGTCACACTACCTTAATACTGTACAAACCTTAACATGTACTAAAATATAAAAAAGAAAACGATAAAAATCTTGACTCTGTGACGGCCCCACCTTCCCCTAGGGCGTACCCCAGGGTTCGGCGGGTGGCCTGCCCAGCTCTCGCCGGGACTCAGTCGTTCACTACAGTCCTCAATTAAAATCGGAATAAATCACAAGAATAAATAGGCAACTATCCAAAACTTAAAGCGGAACTTATATACATTGCCATCCCAAAAGAGAGTATAAACATCGAATATACAAAGGTTCTCGATTCTTCATACATCCAGCCCGTGCCAAGCACTAGGCCAAGAACCATTACAACAGAACTAAACTGGCTAGTCTATGCTCTCATCCTGCTCGCCGTCCCCTGTTAAGGAAAACAAAACTAAAGGGATGAGCTTGAAAGCTCAGTGAGGTTCCGAACATAGAATCAAGCCATAAATCAAACAGTAAGTCAAGAAACATTACAACATGTACAAGAAACCATACATGAAAAGGATACGTTCGTTCGTTCATTCGTTCGTTCGTTCGTTCTCCTGTCATTCCCCTTTCCTTCATTCATTTGAAAATGCATTTTCGTTTATACATAAAAGTCTCGTTCGTTCGTTCGTTCGTTCATTTCATTCACCCTCTCCTGGACATTGGCCAGGCTCCACCAACCTCCACCAACCTATAAGGTAATACTCGAGTATACCAAACGTTCACCCCGGGTCACCATTCGCCCGACTGAGTCCGCTTCTGGCTCGAGTCGATCGGTAACAAGGGGCAGTGGCCAGTTCAGCCAAAAGGCTTACATTCATGCACAAGTAACATTTCAATCGTTCAATCATTGAAAAGTTCACAATCATTTAGCCTGAGTGCGATAAAGTACACACTCGCCTAGAAAACTCATTTTGACTAATCATTGAAAGCGTTTAACATGTTATCAGTCATATATACAAGCCATATAATCAAGAAACATAACAAACAAGGAACACTCACCTATACAAGCAAAATAACGTCCAATTCCTCAATCACCAATGAAACCTAAAATTAAGCAAGAGAACATATTACAAGTTATCTAGTAAATCAACTAGGTAAAATTAAAGGAAGTCCGACTAATTACTAGTAGGACGTATAAAGATGATTCTTAAGTGAAAAGAGGATATTTGAATCTGTGGTCGGAAATAATTAGGGTTTCGTAATCCAAGCGAGAAACCAAATTCAAAAGGGTTATAAAATTTTCCAATGAAAATCCTTGAACTAACGACAAGTCGGAATCCAACTAGATAGGCTAAGAAATACTATTTTCGGAATCGTTTATATGGTTCAAAATCATCTCATATTCAAGTAGATATTATAGACTAAATGCCTTAATGAAATTCATGTAAAAGGGAGGACAAAATACCCAAGAAAAACCCTAAATCACTCCTCTTTATTTGGGTAAGAGTAAGTAAATATTTGGAGTTTTCAATTGAAAAAGGATCATGTTTTAAGATGAAAAAACAGTCATAGGATTTGCCAATCGAAAATATATAAGTTCAAATAGAAACTTAGCTCTTAAGCGAAAATTTGGACAGCACGCCATTTGTGTTTACCTATTTTTCAGCCATTTATGGCTTCATTATTTTTCCTCAACCAATCCTAAAGTCATACATATCATAGATTCAAGGAAATAGCGTTTCCATAGGCTCAAAACAATATAAGAACAAGAATTAAACTAATAACAAGTGCGGAAATGCAATCTAGCAAAAGACAGATTTGACGTGTGGTTGCGGAAAGAACACATCCAAGGCTATGCTTATCAGATTGGGATGAATCTTATACCGTTTCGAAGCTAAGACATAGGGATACAATTTTCATGAAGATCACTTAGTCCAGTTTCCAATGCAACCTAGTCAAATTCCCAATTTACAGAACCAAAATCCAACTAATTGGCTAATTAACCGCACTACCTTTAAATGGCTATATCTCAGGTTACCAAGGTCCGATTAAGGTGTTCTTGGAGAAGTTTGAAAGCTAAGACAGAACACTAAAACTTTCATGTTTTGGCCATTGGCTAAATCAGTACGTATAATAGTGAACAAACATGATTAACTGAATGAATTGTCGAACACGGGTCACTGGAATGCATCCTAGGGCAGCGAGAGTATTTTGCCTTTTTCTCAGTTTACGTTACTCCGATTGAGTTGAAATTTTGTAGACACCAATAAAATACCATTCTATACAACTTTCATGTTTTAGGCCAAGCCTAATTCGTCCTTTAACTATGAGTACTAAAACCGGGCATAACTGAACTGAAATTTTCCAGAAATCTGGGATTCTTGCAATCAATTGCTAATTTCCTTATTTTTGTCTTGCTTCACTACCTTAACTTCCCATATCAGATTATAAACATCAAAGCCCCAATTTTTAAGCACTAGAAAAATTATAGGAAAGCTGTAAAAATTCCAATAAAAATGGAAAATCATGATCCAAGCCTCTATTTCACCACATACATCAATAATTCAACCATATGTGACATATTTAGCAACTAATCGCGAATTTAATCGGAGAGTCAAGGTTCTAGCATGTATACCTTTCCAAGGAGACTAGAAACAAGTGTTTAAGGCCTTTGTTCCTCAAGAAAATTACACCGGTAGGTAGCCCTTGTGCTAGATAACAACTTAATCGGAGTAGATTTGCGCGAATAGAAGAAACTTTTCAAGATTTGGAGAAGAACAAGATGAACTCTCTTTGTCTTTCTCTCTCTCTCTTGTCTCGGTTATGGAGCAGAAAAATGAAGAAGAAAGGCTGTTCTTAGGGAGTTAAGAAGACAAGAGATTAGGATTAATCTAAGCCACAAGTTTGGCCAATACTTGGCTTAATTACAACCACAAAAATTTCTCTTTCTTCTCCTTGCATTTTGGCCACATATTTTGGTCAAGAGATAACCATGAGAGGGAAGATATTTTGCTCAATTAGTGATAAGCTTGTATGGCAAGAAAGTGGTGATCAAGTGGTGGTTAAATTGGTAGTACACGGTACGCGTCGGTTCGAGCCATTTTTCCTTAAATCACACGTACTAGGTTTTTTTTTTCTTTTAACTAACTTTTTATCATTGCTTCTAATCACATATTATTTCTCACTTAAAAGTCACTCTTAAGCACCAAATTTGATCCGTACTCTGTACCGGATAATTACACTGCGGATACACGAAAATTCTTATTTCACCTTGAATTGAAAACGAATAGGAAAACCCTAATTTCCTATGACTTTTGACACTTTTCTAGGGTGATTTAGCCGTAGGATGGTATGAATAATAATTATCAAATAATTTTCAAATAAAAGGAAATTTGAGAAAATGTAAGGAATTTGCAAGTCCTCACAGATTCAACCAATAAAATCACCATGAAATTAAACCAAGCAAAGTAAAATAAAAGAAAATATAAATTAAATTTTTTTCAAAAAGAAGAGAAAATATAAAAAAAAAAAATTCGGCTCCTCACACTCTCTTCCCCTTGAGAAAATTTTGTCCTCAAAATTTTTACCTTCCATCGCTTCAGATGACATTGGAGCCTGTTGCTTGTCTATGGCGTATACCCGTGCTGACACTCTTGGTCTGTTCTCTCTTTCATTAACTTGTCTAGGGGTAGTTCTATCCATTTGTTGGGCATTATTCCCTCATTGCTGCTTCCCCGGGCAGTTGCTAATTTGATGGTCGGTGCTCCCACAAACCAAACACTTTTGCCACTTCACTCAGTAGTTATCTTCAGTGCGATTTGTCTTTCCACGGTATCCACAAGCTAAGCGAGGAGCCACTCTTTGGCCTTCTCGAGGAATTCCCTCTTGTTGCCCTTTTTCTACTTGACTTCCTCTTGTAGAATCTTCTTCTAGTGTTCCTAGAGTCCATGGTAGGTAAGGTGAATGGTTCTCTCGTCTAATTTTGGAAAGTGATACGTTGTCTCTAGATTCTTCAGACTTACTGCATAGTGTACCCCTTTTCCATGCTTGAAAGGTTTTTACCTGTGCTTTCGCATTCTCAATCCTTTGGGTTTTCTCAAGAGCTTCCGTAAAGACATTAACTTGAACCATCGCTAAATCTTCTTGAATCTCCAAATTCAATCCTTGTACAAACCGTCTCACTCTCCTCTGCTCCATAACCACCAATTCAGGAGCAAATTTGGACAGTTTAGTGAATTGTGTTTCATACTCAGCCACACTCAGGATTCCCTGACGTAACATAATAAAATCGTCCTCTCTCTTCTCTTGGACCAAAGGTAGGAGGTATTTTTCATTAAACTCCCTTATAAAGTTTACTCAAATCCATGTAGTCCATTCTCTCTCCCATTTTGCCCTAATAACATTCTATCATGTCTGGGCTGATCCTTCAAATTGAAATACAGCAAAGTTCACCTACCTTTCCTCCTTGTAGTTCAAAACTGCAAAGATACTAATCATCGTCTCTAACCAATGCTCAGCTGTCTCCGGATCAGGCCTTTCAAGAAACTTTGGTGGAAAAAACTTTTGAAAACGCTTTAGAGCCCTATCATCTCCTATCTCAGGGTTTCTAGACTGATTCACTGGAGTTTAGCCTTGTTGTTCTACCAATCGTGCTAAGATATTAGTCATTTGTTGTATTGACGTCGCTACCTAGTTCCCTACTTCGACCATCGGTCCACGATCTTGCTCGGTCGCTGCTTCTCTTTCATTCCTTGGTTCTTGCGATTGCCTAGCCCCACGTCCATGACTGAGCCTTCCTTCCATACCCTTCTCTTTCTTTTCTTTTTTTTTGTCAAATTAGGCTATATAATACATAAACAAAATAAATCGACTAAGACGGCAAGATAAAGACATTTTCAAATCACAAATCCAAAGATAAGGAAACATGCTTAGTATATTTATAACACACCAAGTTCATACATCAAGTTACAAAGATACTGTACATATCAACCTGATCAAAATCAAGTGCATAAGACAAAAGCAAGTACTATACATATTAGTATTGATATGTCACAAGCAAAATACATACAGTGGCAATACAGTGGCAAAACAAGAAAATAACGACATGTCATCCTAACCACTCTAGCTCACGTCCTACAATCTCAAGGTCTTACGTTTCTAGCTTAGGTCATCACTAAACTAGCTGATTCTACTTCTCCCTCAGGCGCAGGTTGCTCTTCCTTAGGCTCAACTACATTCCCTTGACCCTCCTCAACTACATTCACTTGTACTACCTCAGCCACAAGCATTCCACACTTAATTAAAATATTCTCCGTCCGATCTCTCACTTCTCTTACCACCTAAACTAGGCATCTGTTAAACTCTTGCACTTGCTCTCGTAAAACATTCAACTAGAAGTGGCAAAATGGATTCATATCCACCAATCCATCCATATAAACCAACCTTAAATGGATTTGGATGATCCATATAAATTCAATGGTTTTAAATGGATAACCATTTAAATCCAATTATATTGATGGATTTAAATGGATTATCCATGTCATCCATATATATCCATTTAACTTAAAAAAACAGTCAACGTAAATAGGATTGACTAGGAGCTTACAAATCTTTTTGGGTGGATTTTCTTATTTTTGCTTTCATTAGTTGAGTGAAACCGTATCGCTCATGCAGTCTATTAATTGGACACGTGACATTTGTACGTATAACAAGCATTAGTGGGCCCAGTTACCAAAGAGACCCACTTATTTGGGTAAGAGCTGTGTTAAGGTGAAATAGGATGGGATTATACAATGTTGCACCTTCCAATCAGATGATATTTCTTCTTGGGGAGATCCAATCAGGTGACTTAGCGACATATGATGCAACGTACGGCCGTTGATGGGTTTTGGTGGGTCCAGTTAAAATAATTTTTTATATTTTTAATTCTTTTATTTATAAAAAGAATTTTTCTAACGAGTGCCCCGCAACATTGGTTAAGATATGTAAATGACACCTTCTTTTTTTTTTAATAAGTGGAAGGTTTTGAATCCAAATTCTCATACTTATAATCCCTCTCCCCTTATCACCCAACCCAACTATCCAAAAAAAAAGACACCTAATTTACTAAGTAATATAAGGTAGCTTGTTTATCAATAGTATAATATGGAGTTTCATACATTTTTAGGTACTACGTGCACATATGATGAAAATATTTTACTTGTCAAATAACATAGGATTTCTTATTAGAACTCCACTTTTATTCAAGGCATCCCTCTTGAACAGGAGTGCAAAAAATTGAAAACGTAAACTTTCACTGTAAAGCCGTATTCAATTCACCCAAAAGTTATAAAAATATAGCCAAGTTCTTAATTGTTCATTACTTTACAAAATGATACTTAAAGTAATGATGAAAGGTTAAATTGACCACAGCAGTTAAATTTTCTTGGAACTAAACTAATTTTATGAAGAACTGAAATAGAGTAGTAGTACAAGCATTTATTATTACCAAAAGGTTTTAGGTGATTTAAGGATAGAACTTTGGGAATCTGTATTTTTTGGAAAAAAAAAAAATATTTGGATCTTAAATTTAGGATTTGGGAGAGTAAATGGATAAATGGATAGATCATGGTTTACACTATCCATTTAAATGACATCCATTTAGATCCATTTATTAAATGGTTTTAATTGGATTGGATCAATTTGATCCACTATCCATTTAACTAAAACTATTTATCAACCATATATCCATTTTGCCACTTCTACGTTCAACCGTTCTTGTTCTTAGTGAATAGAGGTCTCAAGTTCTCGAATTCTATCACCTTGCATCCTTAGCATTGCCCTCAGGTGCTTTATCTCAGTCTGGGCCCTATTATAGGTGTGAGGACCCGAAAATTTTCTCATTTTATCTCATTTTATTGGTTTATCTAAATGTTTATTCACCTGTTTTCTCCGAACAATTTATTTCAACCCTCTTAAATTCATTTTTATGGAACCATGTCTTATTTATACTTTAAAAACGTCTCGCTAACAAATTTAAATTTTTCGAAGACTCGTTTATTAAGGAATAACAAATACACACCTTCGAGATGATAGTCAATCTGAGAGTACAATGATTTTGGAGAATTAAGGATGATCAATAGGGGACTAAGAAGAGTTAATTGAGAGATTAGATATGATTAAGTTAAATAAAATTTTTATTACGCGTACGTCGATAATTTCTCGAAAGTCGTACCGCACGGCAAATTGGAGATTTGAGAAATTAATACTAGACTCGTATGAAAACTCGCAAATTTACTTATTTTAAATTCTTATTACTAGCTTATTTAAATATTTAATTACCCGTTTGCTCTGAATATTAGATTCCAACCTTTTTAGACCCAATTACATGGAACTATGACTTGCATATATTTTTAAAATTACTTGTTCCAAAATTTAATTTTTGGAAACTCGTCTAGTGAGAATAGTGGTCACGCGTTTGGAGGCAATAATCGATTTGAGGGTAAAGTGAGTTTGGAGATTGAAGACTCATACATTAGACTTAAAATAGGTATTTTTATGTTTAAATACTCAAGTATTAGTTAGTAATACTATCGTTACAAGAATTCCTTAGAAATTTCGCTCTGTCGCGCACAAATCGAAAATACGTGTTTTTACGCGCGATATTAATCGAGCGACTTTAGACCTTTATTTTTAGACTATTAAGAGTGAATAATAATAGTATCAATGGAAGTGCATTAGAGGTATAGTGCACAAGTGAAACAAATCTGAGAGGAATTGAGAACGAAACGCGCGCGTACGCGTACTATTCCTAGTTGACTTTTGGAGCATTGTTGGCCACACATTCTTAAGCTTCCTCAAGAAGCTTTTGCAGCTGCAACGGCTCTCTCTTTCTCACTCAAATAGCCGTGCATCATCTTGGAGAAGAAGACCAAAAATTTTCTTCATTTCACCCACTTTTTTGCACCACATCACCTCAAATTCACACTACACATTGCAAATAACTTGGAGATCAACTTAAGCTAGGAAAGGAGCTTCAACCTCACAGTTTTCTTGAGCTTCAAAGGACCGAAAATTTCTGCTCTAGCAACATCTAGGAGGTAATGATGATCAAACCTTTGAATCTTAGTTTTTGTAAGTTATATTGCACTTAGAAGCTTGTAGCTTCATGTGGGTAGTCTTGGATTGTTGTAGATCTTGTGAGTGGGCTCTATGAAATCTCACAATGGACTTGATGAACTGATATGATGATATTGGGTGTTGTTTATGTTGAATTAGTGGTTAAACTAGTGATTATAAGTTGAAAAGTGGAAAGAAAACTCAAAGGAAACATAAGGAAGAAAAGTGCTGGTTCTGCCCCTGCTTTGTCGCACCTGTTAGTGCAAATTTTTGTGGTCCAATTGATTTGATTTTGATGAAAATATGTTGTATAAGTTGTGTGGAAAATTTTCACCAAAAATCACTTGATTTGGTTGGCCAAAAGTTGAAATTTCGAATTTCTTTACAACTGGAAAACGTGTCCAGAGTTGTTCTAGCAGCGATTTGGAATTGACCATAACTCTTTGCTCCGATGTCGAAATGGAGTGCCGTTTCCGGTATTAGAAACTAGACACTTCCAGTTTTCCAACGGTATAAAATGCATCCCCTGATTCCATTTGTGTGAACCGTACCAGCCTTTCAAAATTACCTGCCCTATTTCTCGACTGTGTTGAAAAATCTGTTATGAGCTACAACTTAATGCTCGAATATGAGCTAGTTATGGACAGAATTTTAAAACGATTTCTTCTGTGAAATTGTAGCTTTATGAATGTAGTTTTCAACGCCACCAACCATGCTCAATTAAGTTGAATTGGGTGAGTTGTGGCCGAATTACGAAACTGTCTCAGTGATGGAAAACCCTCTTTTTGGCTAGTTGAATGCCTTAATTTGAATTGGGACTTGTTATTTTGAAATTCTTGGTAGTGACCACCTACCAAAAGTATCTTGGATGTTTCTTAGACCTCGTCTTCATAATTGAACCATGTTTGAGATGATTTCATTGACCCAAAAGTTAGAAAAGGGAAAACGGAAGTACAAGGCAGATTTGCCTTAAAAATTCTTGAAACTTTAGTGGCTTTGTTAACTGACTTCCTGTACGAATTTTTATATGAAATTTGACAGAGGAATAGCCCTTATATGATAGGGTAATACTACCAAATTTGGTGTCATTCCAAATCCATTTCAATGCCCAACTAAAGTCCCAAAGTTCAAGTTTCAAATCTGGAAAATCTTTGTTCAGTGAAAATTGTTAGCAACTTCGAGCTGCTATATCTTGGCGCTCAAAACTCCGATTCTTGTTAAGTTTGTTTTGTTTTAAAATTTGATTGTAACTATAATTGAGTTCCAAATTTCAGATGCTATTTCGCATTCTGTGAATTTTGCCGAATTTCCAAATTTGGCCAAAAACCAACCTCGAAACTGTCTTGGTATTCCAAAACAGCAACTTTGAGCCGGATTTTGAATGTCATCCATTTTGAATCGTGAAAAAGTGTCTTCTAGTAACTTTTAGTATTTTGGAACTAATTTCCAACGGCACCAAGTTTTCCAATTTTGGACCTATAGAGAGTGAGATACTAGTTTTCAAAGATTACTTGTCAAATCTGAAATTTTTGAACTTAAAGGAAATCGAGTCCTTTGCACTCTCTATTTTCCTTCGAGATTGGTTGACCGTTTTACACTCGATTTCAAGATAAAAATCAGATTTTCCCTTGTATATTTAAACCCACTTTTGAGTCTCGATTTACGAGTAATTAAGCCTCATTTTCGTGATATCTTCTTAGATTGTACACTAGTACAATCTTCTTCGATAATTAGGGGTTTTAAGCGATAGTGTGTAATAGTTATTATTAATTTCTCAGGCACTCAAGAGGACCTTCGAGAGGATCCTATGGTGGACGCTTGAACCCTCAAGTGTGCTTTACTTCTTGAATTACTTGGTAAGTGTCAAGTGTATGCGAACTTGATACATGTTTAACTGTCATTAATGATTGAAAATTTTGAAAATGGAATTGAGTGTGTACTTTACCGCACTCGTTCTCATTTGAAATGAATGAATCGTGATTGAATTGAATTGAAATGGAATGAATGGAAGAAATGTATTGAATGAATTGAATGAAATGAATTGTAATGAAGGATTGAATTGTATGGATTGATTGAATGAATGAATTGGTATGCTATGGCTGCATACGTCGTTGGAGTGAATCTCCTCGACTCATAAATATTAAGTGGGGGATGCCCAATTTTCACTGGCCAACCTTGGACTCGAGCCGGTATGGGTTTGGTCGGGCTCCTTGGTGAACCATGAGAAAATATAAGCTTGACCTATTGAGAGGTCTTGTTTGGCATACTCGAGCAGTATCGCCTCAAACAAATGAAAGGCGGGCCTGGTACAGGGGTATGTAACGGTGAACGGGGACATGATAAGTGAAGTTCTACGGACTATAGACTATCCGATTGACAGAGTGTCAATTCGTGGAAGTTCTTGATCGTGCAAGTAGAAAATAGCTCTTGAGAGCTCCTATATCCTTGAATTGTTTCTGTTTACTTTTCTATCTCGAATTGTTATTTACGTGAATATTATTGCTTTACTTGTCAATTGGGATTGTTACTTGAACAACGTGCTTGCATGTGTGTTTTCTTGGCCTCACGAGCAATTGCTCACCCTGTAGATTTGTTTTCCTTAATAGGAACGGACTCGGAGTGAAACTCGAAGAAACCCTTGGGGGTGTACTTTTGGTATTAGGGTTTCGAATGTAATCGACTAGACTTTTGACAGTTGTATATTTTGGAAACTTGATGTATTGTGGAACTCGTGGTGTAAGTTTGAATGTTATTTATGGAAGCAATTTCTCTTTCTTACTTTACCTTGTCGTGATGGCTAGTATTGTATTAAGCTCGAACGGAAATTGTCTTGAGTTCTGGCGAGAGTTGGGCAGGCGTTCTGCGGATACCCTTTGGTTCGCCTGGGGAGAAGCGGGGGCGTTACAATAGGCATTAGCCAACCTTTGCCTTTCGTCAGCTATCGCTAAGACCACCTTATTAGGGTACGAGTAAATCTGCCAACAATCACAGTGCCTCACCCTGCGCTCTAGGCCCCAACGACGAATAGGTCTTCCTGGTCGCTCTTGATAACTAAGGACTTGACGAAACCGTTCAGGATTCTCATTTCCACTGTCTCCATCCATTCCTACATCACATCCAAGCATTAGGACAATAAGGAATTTAGGCAAATAAAGCAAGATTCACTACCTAACACTTTAGGGTTTTACACTTGAACACTCACACATGAACCATCACAATTACACTCACTCAATCCGCTCAGGCCAATTCAAACCTAGGCTCTGATACCACCTGTAACGATCCCACATCCTGCTAGGGCGGACCCAAGGGTTTGGCGGACTGCCTGTTCAACTCTCGCCAGAACTTACTTACTTACATTCTTGAAATAATCTTTCACGCTTCTAAATTAACATAAAAAGTTCCATTAATCCAAGAATTCCAACTTAATTTACAACCCAAAAGTAAAACATAGGGTTTCATTACCAAATCTCCAAAATACATTTCATCTACAAAAGTACAAGTACATGAAGATTATACACACTATTTCACGCTTACTTGCTCCGGCCTCCACTTCTGTAAGGAAAACAAAACTAAAGGAATGAGTTAAAAATCCAGTGAGATTTCCAAACAAGTAATCAGTAGGTAAAGTATGAAAATATTACATTTAACAGTTCGCACCTCAACCCTCACTTGACCAACAAGGAGAAAATCCAGCAATATGTCCCCATGTTTCTTCAAGTTAACCATCCAATTTAAATCCTAGTTTCATAGTAAATGAATCTCAATCAAGGCCACATATTGTAGGGGACAAATGGTGCATACACTAAGCCACAAAACTATCAGCTTTGAACATATATATCAAGCTCCAAGTCACTTACACCAAAGCTGAAATTTTCATTTCAAAGCTGGAAATTGCAACTAAAGCTGAAAAATCCTATATTGAAGCTAAAAGTTCATACTGAAGCTGGAATTTCCCATGTCAAGACTAAAAGGGGAAAGCAAAGCTGAAAATGGCATTCCAAGGGTTGAAAATAACATGACAAAGCTGAAAATTAGCTACAAAAGCTGGAAAATCGTACATAGAAGCTAGAAAACCTCATCTCAAAGCTAAAAAGTTCGTCCAACCTCATATCAAAACTAAACCATTCATATCAAGGTTGTCTAACACATTCCAAAACTGAAAATTGCAACCTAGTAAGCAAAACCATGAGATTTTCCATAAAATCCATCACAATCAAGTCATATGTTGCTTAAATGGCAAAATAAAAAGGAAGAAGAGAGGTTCTTATCATAATACCTCAAAACCCCAAGATAAGTTGCAAGACAAGAACTTTCTTCCTCAAGTAACTCCACCAAAAACTTTCCTCCAAACTTAATGCAAGATTAATCGGTGTGGATTATGGTTGTTGTTTGGATTTCTCATGGATTGAGTAAGAAATCAAGGCTAGAAGTTGGTTTTGTGACGCCCCGAAAGAATAAGAGTGAGAACCCGGAAATTTTCTAATTTTCTAGGGTTTATTTTTTTTAATCGCCCGCCTTTTCTACATTTTCTTTTTTAGAAAAATTCCCCAGATAAAGTTTATGAGCAAAGATAGTTTTAAAATAATTTTTCTAGTATCGGTTAGTTTTTGAGAAATTAAGAGCGTATTTTGAACGTGGGACCCCAAGTGCGGTAAATGCATTATATTTTTGACAATTTGTTGGAAATTTGTATTAAGTGATATTATTTTACAAAGTGTTAAGATATTTGTATTGGAGAGACAAAAAGATAAGTTTTAAACCTAAAGGTGACAAGTGTCACCATAAGATTTAGTCTTGAGTTTGACTACTATTCATAACTTTACCATTTAATTAAAATTGGTCAAAAATCTCTTCATTTTGCAAGCTTCTTGGCCGAATTCTCTTGCTCAAAAAAGGGAAGAAAAGCTCTCAATTTTCTAGTCTCCAATCTTGCCCAATCTTTCAATTAAACGATTAATCTTCCAATTACTCCATAAAACCTCTTAGTTTGGTGGAGTTGAGCTTGGTTGTGAAGTTGTTTGGAAAGCTAAGGTGACTAGTTGCTCTCTTTCTTGTGTTGCTAAGGTGAGTTGTGAAGAACCACTTTCCTTCCTCTAATGATGTTCAATTCATGATTGGTGGTGGTATAAGATGCACTTTTAGGGATTATATCTTGATTTTGGTTGAATTGATGAAGTTTTATAATTATTGGGAATTTTTCTGTTTTCATATGGATATGATTATGTGGTCATGTATGATGATTGGAAATGATATTTAAGGAAGTTAGAAGGTGAAAAAAGTGGATAATTGCAAGCAATTTCTGTTTTGGAAGAAATCTGGAAAATTAGGGTTCTAATGGTTACATTCTGCCCGAATTTATAGCTCCTAGTTAGAGGCTGAATTGGCCTTGGCTTAAAACATGAAAGTTGTAGGGAATGATATTTTAGAGGTGTCTGCAAAATTTCAGGTCAATCGGAGTAGCGTAACTTGAGAAAAGTTAAAATTACCCTTACTGTCCTGGTTATACCCGAATGTAAGAATTGCGCCTGTAATTGGTTGTTTTGGCTGGAATTGCTTCGGAATTGGTTGTTGAGGTCTTCTGATGAAATTTAGCCCTGTTTCTGGATTTGGACTTGGATAGCCTGCTTTATGATGTTTCCGCTAGAATGCGTTCTGTGAATCTGTTTTTGTGATTCTGGTATGGTATCTTGCATTTTTGACATGGTTCCACTCAAAATTGGGTTGAGTGACCTTCTGTAATGTTGTAGCCCTATCTCTTAGCTTCGAAACGGTGGGTCTTGAACCTTCATCCGACAATCGTAGCGCCTTTGGTACCATTGCCGCAAAATGACGTCAAAACTGTTTTTCTGGTTTTGAGCTTAATTTTTATTTCCGGACTTTTCCCTAACTTGACTTGTATTTGTACTTCTGGGAGCTTGCTGAATGGCTATTGAATGAACTTGTTGTTGTGTGTGTACCTTTCGGTTTGAATGAGAAATATAATGAAGCCATGATGGCTGGAAAAGTTAGCAAATTCAGGGGAAATACTGTCCGAGCTTTGAAAGGACTTGATTGCATTGAGTTTGTGAACTAAGACTTGGATTTGAGTAAGGCAATGATATATGATGGATGGTTTCTGAGCCATGGAGGTGAGTGACCCTAAACTATTTCCAAAGTACTTGTGAAACGTTTCTTGCATTATTTACTTTTGAACTGTTTCCAAAGTTACTTTTGAACTGTTTTCTTGCATATCATGCGTGCTTATATGAGAGTGTTCCTTGTTTGATATATTTCCTTGACTTATTGGCTTGTTATTATGGGTTGATAATGTGTTAAGTGCTTTCAATGATTGTTAAAACGAGTTTTCTGGGCGAGTGTGTACTTTATCGCACTCGACCTAAATAAATGTGAAATTTTCATGATTAATGATTAAATGCTACTTGCGCATGAATGTAAGCCTTTTGGGCTGAACTGGCCATTGCCCCTTGTTACCGGTCGTCTCGAGCCAGAAGCGGACTCGGTCGGGCGATTAGGGACCTGGGTGAACGTTTGGTATACTCGAGTATTACCTTTGTAGGTTGGTGGAGGTTGGTGGAGCCTGGACGATGTCCGGGAAAGGTTGAATGAAAAAATATAATTTCAAATGAAAAAAAAGGGAAATGACAGGAGAACGAACGTATCCTTTTCATGAATGTTACTATCGCTTTCCATTGTACATGTTTCTTGAATTATTGATACTCCATATTTAATGTTTTGTAAATGTTGTAATTGTTTCTGATATCATTGAAATGAACTATTGTTAAACCGATTTGATTACTGATTTTTCTGGTTACTCGCTGAGCTTTTAGCTCACCCCAAAAACTATTTTATTCCCCTCCACAGGGCTCGTGGCGAAGGAAGGCTTGTTGTGATTTTATTGTTGTGGAATTCCTCTGCTATAATAATTGGGATCATGGATCAGAGTGGCGCAGTGGAAGCATGGACGTTGTGCTTTTGATATGTAATTATTTATTGGAGAATTTGATGTAATATTTGAATTTTATCTTGTAATTCATTGAGGATTGTAGTGAACGACTGAGTCCCGGCGAGAGTTGGGCATGCGGCCCGCCGAACCCTCTGGTTCGCCTTAGGGGGAGGTGGGGCTGTCACAGGTTTCTTTTCTCTCCCTTTCTCTCTCAATATATCGGCCAACAAGGAGGAAAAAAGAGGGGTTTTGTATTCAATTTTGCAAGATAAAGACTAAGAATAGTCTTGGTCAAAGATTGGTTTGATGGTTAACAAGTGGCAGCTTATGGTTTCATTCCTATCTTTTTGTCTCTCTTATGTTTCTAATAACCAATCCATCTTGTGATCCTCTAATACACTCTTAACACTGCTAATCACATACTCCCTCTAGTAGCACACTCGTTCTCGTCTACCAAATATAACGCACACATCTCACTAGTCGGTCACACTACTTTAATACTCTATAAAATTTAACATGCACTAAAATATAAAAGGGAAAATGATAAAAATCTTGATTCAACCAATAAAATCACCATGAAATTAAGGCAAGCAAAGTATGGTGATATTGATCCCTATCTTTTGATGTTTACAAAATAAATTGATGATACTAATATCTCTTCAAGATATACTTTCAGTTATGAAGTTATTTGATTCCATGAATAAGTGCAATTGAAAGAAGACAAAGATTGCTGAAAGCTGTCGGACGCTTGTGATGACAGTACCGGACGTCCGATAATCATTGCACAACTTTGGACGCATGCTTCGGACGTCCGATAGGATCCTCGAAGTCGACGAAACCATCGGACGCTGAATATGTCTCCACCGGACGTCCGATAGAAACAGGATAATTTCTCAAATCTCTTTTTCTGCTGTCAGATGCACAAAGAGTTTGCACCGGACGTCCGATGGAATTGAAGAAGATTTTTCAAACTCACTGTCTGCTGTCGGACGCAAGCATCGGACGTCCGACAGTATTGGACGCAAACATCGGACGTCAGACACTCCAACGGCTAGTTGACTTTTCAGCTATTTTCTATCCATTGGAAGCATTAATAAAGCACTTTGTTGATCTCCTATAAATAGAGTATGGTCATAATCTTCAAACAACTTTTGCACACTGAAGATACAAAAGATCTAGAGTGATTTTAGTGAGAAAATACTCTTCAAGAAAGATTTGTAGTCTTAGTGGTGTGAGGTTCATTGTAAGCTTTTCATTTGTGAGTGAATACTTCATGAGTGTAGCTCTGTGAGGGTTGTCCTGAGGGATAGTAAAACGTCCTAACTTGACCGAGTGGAGCTCGGGGCAAGGAGGATGTGAACATTCCTTTGTACACAAGAGTGATTGTAATTCATCAACTTGAAAAAGCTTGTTTCAATTAATCTACAAGTTCAAGAGGAGCTGGGTAGTTAATTGGTTTCCAATTCTTTCCTTTTTATTTACTTATTGTTATATTTGTGATCTTTACATTGTTTATCTCTTCCACTTGGTTGTTTTCGATCCTTACAATTGGTATCAGAGCTTGGTCTCCTTGAGATTAAGCTCAACCGGCTTAGGAGTGAATATGACAACCAATAATATCATATTTTTTGAAGGACATTCTGTCATTAGATCACCTATGTTTAATGGGTCATATTATGTGAGTTGGAAAGAAAGAATGATTATTTTTTTGCAATCAATTGATATTGAATTGTGGTTTATTATTAGTGAAGGTCCATATGATACCTCTGTTATAGATGAAAATACTCATAGATCTAGATCAAAAATAAGAAGTGAACTGACTGCTACAGATAGAATTCATCTCACCTTAAATGCAAAGGCCATGAATGTATTATTTTGTGCTTTAGACTCAAATGAATCTATTAGAGTCAAGGGTTGCAAGTCAGCTAAAGAAATCTGAGATAAACTTAGAGAAATTCATGAAGGTAGTGAGAATGTTAGAGAACAAAAGAAGTCCATTTTAGTTACAAAGTATGAATCCTTCAAGATGGAACCTCATGAAAACATTGATAAGATGTATTGTAGATTCAATGATCTCATTAAAGATTTGGAGGTGCTGAAAAAGGAATACTCTTTAGGTGAGAAAAATAAAAAAATTCTAAATGCCTTATCCAATGATTGGAAAAATAAAGTGACTGCTATTGAGGAGGCTAAAGATTTGAATACTATGCCTATTGAATCACTTATTAATTCTCTAATCTCTTATGAACTGAAACTTAAGTTCAAAGTGCAAGAGGAAGAGGATGCAAAGGTAAAAAGGAGCATTGCTCTAAAAGCATTTCAAGATAAAGATGATACGGCCTCCTTGGATGAAGAAGATATAGAAGTTAATGATAGTGATCTTGCTCTCATAACAAGAAGTTTTAAGGGGATTCTCAACAAACGGAGATTTAAAAGAGGAGAATCTAGCAATTCAGATTCTAATCAATTCAACAATGCAAGAAACAAAGAAAAGTATGAGGCCAACAAAAAGCAAGATGACAAATGCTATGAATGCGGCCAACTTGGACACTACATGAGTGAATGTCCAATGATGAAGAAGAAAGAAGGAAGAAAATCAAGAGTCAACAACTTTCAATTCACATGGAATGAGTGCAATTTCGATGGTGAAATTGAAGAGGAAGAAGAATCTGCCCAATTGACTTTTATGGCCATTGGAGATGATGAGGTAACATAATCTAACTCTTAATTTGAAAGTGATGATGAAACTGGTGATGATCTTGAATCTTTCATTACAAAATTTCATGATAGTTTGTAAGAATCCTATGCTAGAAACAAGGAGTTAAACAGAAAATTAGTTTTTTGCTTCGAGATAATGTAAATCTTTTTCAACAAAATAAAAAGTTGAAAGCTGAAAATGATTACTTCAAAAAGAGTGAGACTGCTTTACACTTTGAGCTTGATAGAAAAACAAAGCTTTGTGAATTGTTCAAAAAGAAACAAGGTGATTTGAACAGAAAAATGGAGAGTCTAAATGAGTTGCTTAAACTCAAGAAACAAGTCTGTTTTCAAAAGAATAGGTTGAATTCTAATTCAAACGAATTTACTGTTTATAAGAGAAAATAAATAAGATTTATTAAACCTGTTCATGTAAATAACTTCTTGATTATGTGTAATTTCTGTTGTCAAAAAGGTCACATGAAAAGTGATTGCTATGTGAGAAAGAATATGAAAAAAGGCATGAAATGCATATGGATAGTTAGACATGATACTAACTCTAACAAATAGGAGATTTTGGTAAGATTAATGAGATTTTTGTTCATAATTTTTTTGTAATTCTCTTTTGATGTTTCTGATGTTTTGAACTGAATGTTTTTTTGATATTTTTAATATTACTGAATTTGTATGATATCAAAAAAGGAGAGAAAAGAACTATTTTGATCTAATGATGATTTACTTTGTTAAACTCTCTGTGATATGTTGGTATTTTTCTGGTATCATTTCTCTGTTTTTGTTTGAAATATTGGATTCCCTGTTATTGTTGCTGGATTACGATATGAGATTTTTACTCTCATCTTATGATGACAAAAAGGGGGAGAAATGAATGCTATGTGTAAGGGGGAGTTATTCTGAGATTATGAATTTGACACTTAAAAGTTTTGGATGCGATGTTTGAGGGGGAATTTATACTTATTTTTGTTTCTTTCCATCCATT
The DNA here is from genome assembly GCF_003713205.1 of Coffea eugenioides. Lineage (NCBI taxonomy): Eukaryota > Viridiplantae > Streptophyta > Magnoliopsida > Gentianales > Rubiaceae > Coffea > Coffea eugenioides. The sequence goes on along the minus strand of NC_040035.1, from coordinate 14,117,966 downwards.
ATTTTGTCATCATCAAAAAGGGAGAGAATGTTGATATTGATCCCTATCTTTTGATATTTACAAAACAAATGGATGATACTAATATCTCTTCAAGATATACTTTCAATTATGAAGTTATTTGATTCCATGAACAAGTGCAATTGAAAGAAGATAAAGGTTGTTGAAAGCTGTCGGACGCTTGTGATGACAGTACCGGACATCCGATAATCATTGCACAACTTCGGACGCATGCTTCGGACATCCGATAGGATCCTTCGAAGTCGATGAAATCATTGGACGCTGAATATGTCTCCACCGGACGTCCGATAGAAACAGGATAATTTCTCAAATCTCTTTTTCTGCTGTCGGACGCACAAAGAGTTTGCACCGGACGTCCGATAGAATTGAAAAAGATTTTTCAAACTCACTGCCTGTTGTCGGACGCAAGCATCGGACGTCCGACACTCCAACGGCTAGTTGATTGTTCATCTACTTTCTATCTGTTTGAAGCATTAATAAAGCACTTTGTTGGTCTCCTATAAATAGAGTATGGTCAGAATCTTCAAACAACTTTTGCACACTGAAGATACAAAAGATCTAGAGTGATTTTAGTGAGAAAATACTCTTCAACGAAGATTTGTAGTCTTAGTGGTGTGAGATTCATTGTAAACTTTTCATTTATGAGTGAATATTTCATGAGTATAGCTCTGTGAGGGTTGTCCTGAGGGATAGTAAAACGTCCTAACTTGACCGAGTGGAGTTCCGGGTAAGGAGGAGGTGAACCTTCCTTTGTACACAAGAGTGATTGTAATTCATCAACTTGAAGAAGCTTGTTTCAATTAATCTACAAGCTCAAGAGGAGTTGGGTAGTTAATTGGTTTGCAATTCTTTCCTTTTTATTTACTTATTGTTATATTTGTGATCTTTACATTGTTTATCTCTTCCACTTGGTTGTCTTCGATCCTTACAAAGTAAAATAAAAGAAAATATAAATTAGTTTTTTTCAATAATAAGAGAAAATATAAAATAATATTTTAGATCGTCACAGATTTTGTCATGTGCTTTCCCCGGACATGGTGGGGAGTCAATTCTATTTTTGTTGTTGTTGACAGGTTCCCCAAAATGATCTACTTTATCCCATGTAGGAATATTTCTAATACCTCCTAATTGTCCATTCATTTTTGAGAGAAGTGGTTCGTTTGCTTGGGCACTAAAGTTAATCACATCAAATCATGACACTAAGTTCCTTAACTATTTTGGTTGACTCTTTGAAAGATGTTTGACATGTCTCTCAACTTTAGTAGTACAGCACGTCCATAGATGGATGACCAAACTAAAGTGGTCAATAAATCTTTGGGGAATTTAGTTCATTGCATTTGTGGGGTGAAACCTAGGTTGTGGGACCATTCTTTGCCCTAACTGAATTTGCATCCAATAATGCAGTCCATACCTCTATTGGGAGATCACCTTTTTCAGTGATGTATGTGAAGCCATCGGGACATGCTATTGAATTGATCACGTTGCCAAATGTACTAGGTTATAGTGTAGTAGCTTGAAACATAGCCAAAAATGCCCAGGACATCCAAGAAGTAGTCAAGCAAAAGCTAAAGTCGACGAATGCTAAATTCAAAATAGTAGCTAACAAGCATCGTTGAGCTACCATGTTCAAAGTTCGAGATAGTAATGGTATTCTTGAGATATGAGTGATTTCTAGGTGGCATTTTTGGCAAATTGCAGTCTCACAAATATGGCCCCTACAAGATTCTACAGTGCATGAATCCTAATGTCTATGTGGCAGACTTGCTAGAATTGTTAGCTATTTCTTGCACTTTTAATGTTGCAGACTTGTTCCTGTATCACTCATTGTACACTCCTATGTATCTAGATTTCCAAAATGACTTGAGGGCGAGTTTTTCTCAAGTGGGAGAGATTGATGTAGAATGGATGTTTGAGGAGTTTTGGGCCAAAACAGATTGCACAAATGAGGACTAGGGGAAGAAATTTGTCACTGTTACTGCCTTGAATCTACCAAATGAATCTGGCACAGGTCTGACATGGATTGCTTGGATGGATTGAAGCTAGAGACTCAGCTTCAGGATCTATGGACTAGGATCTAGGAACCTGTTCGACAGATCCATCAGTGGATCCATGTTGGGGCCTTTTACTCATTTTTTAAAATTTTTCCATAGTTTCCTTTCCTACTAATAAACAGTGTCGCCTATAAGTAGGCATACCCTAGTTGTTTTTCAGCATGCTTTTATCAACTTTTATTGGAAATTTCCAATAGATTTAGATTTTCTCTTATTTATTCAATTCTTGGATTCATTCTTCAAGAAAACATGTGTAACTTTTCCTTTTGGTTTACACTTCCATATCATTTAATAAATGAGAATTAGATAATTAAAACTCCTTTAATTTATCATTGATTCCACTAATCAGTCAACTCGTTCTTATATATTAAGATTGGCGTCTAGCAATGTATCATGACTATCTAAGTAATAAGAAAAGTCAAGTGGATAACTTCACTCTTCAGTGAACGTTTATCATGTAACTAATATCCTTTTACCATTCTTATCTCACATCAATTTTGGAATAAGTTGTGCATATTTCATTATGTGATTAATGTTAATTTCTTGTACCGAAATATAACTTTGATGAAGAATAACTTAGAAACTGTGACAGCCCCACCTTCCCCTAAGGCGAACCAAAGGGGTTAGCGGACTGCCTGCCCAACTCTCGCCAGGACTAACGGTTCAGTTTAGAGCGATCTAATACGTTCCAGATCTTACAAACGCGCGTAAACAAGTCAAAATGTCAAAGTAAAAAAAAAATAAAATCGGAGTCGGTCATGAATAGTAACCGACCCGTCGAAACCCCAACCAATCATCAAGCAAATATTTACATGTTGAAATTTAGCAGATACAAGCCAAAGTGGCATACAAAAGTATTCAAAAGTGGATACATGTCTGGTTTGCCAAATCAAAAGAGAAACGGTCCCAAAAGTACATTTAGGGTTTCAATAAATGAGCTATACAAAAGATATGTCCAACTAGCTCAACTCGGCAACCAACTATCAATTGCAGTCCAAAAGTATTTATTTTCCTGTAAGGAAAACAAAAGGAATAGGGTGAGCTTACGTCCAGTGAGATAATACCACTCAATCAGCAAAGTTCACATAAGCATAAAGCTTTTCATTTCAATTCATCAAAAGTAAGCAAAGACACACATTAATGGTGGAGATAAAAAGGATACGGGCGGCTCTCAAGAGCCCTTTTCCTCGTTTGCATTCTTGATCGAAGCTCATTGACCCTCCGTCAATGTTTAAGAGTAACCAACCGTAGACTCCACTTTACTTCCATTCCTTCCACCCAACATACCCCTACCGGGCCCGAACTCCAAACACTCGCACTGTGGTATTACTCGAGTATACCGGAATCGAGAGTCTCTCATACTACAAGATTCCATATAACAGTCCCCAAGGTTCATTAATTGGCACAACCAAGCCCTCGCCGGCTCGATTCAATCAATTACCAATGGGGTTGAGCTCAATGGTAACAATCATGGTCGTTGGATACTCGTCCAATCGACACCAAGTCAAGTACTTTTCATTTCATGTAACATTCCATGTAACATTCCAATAACATGAGAAATAAGTGAGAGTGATAAAGTACACCCTCACTTTAATCAATATCGATGGTGCAATAACATTTAACTCATCAAGTTCAAGTATCAAAGCCATATAGTAACACACAAGTGAGTAGTACACTCACCAAGCTTGAAAATGATATTTCATGCACCTCCGTCAAAGGAGCGTCGTGAACCACCGTCACGCCCTAAAACATGCTAACAAGTATAATGAGACTCGATAACGAGTCATAAACCAATGCCAGATATTCCCAAAATAGGGTTTCATAAGCGCACACAATCAATAGAGGAAACCAGAAAAATCCGGAAATGGAGTAAGTGTTAACCCGGAAAAAAATGGTTTTTGATGTCATTATGCAGTTTTGATACCAATGGCACTACGATTATCGGATGAAGGTGTAAGACCCACCATTTCGAAGCTAAGAGATAGGGTTACAATATTACAGAAGGTCACTCAGCCCAGTTTCGAGTATAACTAGGTCAAAAATGCAAGATACTACACCAGAACCGCAAAAACAGGTTCACAAAACGTATTCTGGTGCAAACATCATAAATCAGCCTACCTAAGTCCAAATTCAGAAATTATAAAGCCATCTGAAAACTAAGAAATAGGGCTACATTTCATCAGAAGACCTCAACAACCAATTCGGAAGCATTCCTAACCAATATAACCAATTACAGAAGCAATTCCCAAATTCGGGTAAAACCAGGGCAGCAAGGGTAATTCCATTTTTTCTCAAGCTATGCTACTCCGATTGATCTGAAATTTTGCAGGCACCTCTAAAATATCATTCCATACAACTTTCATGTTTTAACCCAAGGCCAATTCAGCCTCTAACTATGAGCTACAAAACCGGGCAGAATGTAATTCCAAGAACCCTAATTTTCCAGTTTTCTTTCCAAAACAGAAATTGCTTGCAATTAACCACTTTTTCCACCTTCTAGCTTCCTTACATACCATTTCCAATCATCATACATAATCACATAATCATATTCATATGAAAACATAAAAATCCCCAATAATTACAAAACTTCACCAATTCAACCAAAATCAAGATATAAACCATAAAATTGCATCTTATACTACCACTAATCATGAATTAAACATCATTAGAGGGAGGAGAGGGGTCCTTCTCAACTTACCTTAGCAACACAAGAGGGAGAGCAACTAATCACTTGAGCCTTCCAAACAACTTCACAAAACAACTCACTATCACTCCCTTAAGTGTTTCTATGGAGCAAAACCAAGATTCAATGGCTGATTTGGTAGATTGGAGCAAGATTGAAGCCAAAAACTTGAAGAGTTTTCTTTTTTTTGTTGCTTGAAGAGGTCGGCTATGAGGAGGAAGAAAAATGGTGAATTTTTGGTATTTTTTTTTATTTATTTGGTCAATTGGTAAGAAAATGAATAGTGGTCATAAGGTACAACCAATCAAATGGTGACACTTGTCACCCTATTTAATGCATACATATCCTTTTGTTCCCTCTCATACCAATTCATATAACAACCTCTAATAATCTATTAGCACCCGATAATTTAAACCCAGTATCCAAAACTTAACCTAGTTGGCCGAATTTTTTCGAACTTTTCGCCCTAGTGGATCCCACGTCCGGTATACGCTTTTAATTTCTCAAAACCTATTCGATACTAGAAAAATCATCTAAAAACTATATCTACTCATAAAAATTATCTAGAAAATTTTCCGGATACAGAAAGTGCAGAAAACAAGCCATTGAATATAATAAAATCCTAAAATGGAAAAATTACGGGCTCTCACAGAAACACTTTCTAACTCCTTTTCCACATAGCATAAGAATTTCGAGTAAAATTTCTACACGTGGCTAATCAGAAGATAACTCTTCTTCCATAAGAGGTAGTAAATTCATATAAGTTAGGGCACAAAACCTCAGCGGCCACTAAACTATTCGTCAGATTATGTTTTGGCAATCAAACTATTTTTCGTCAATATTTGGCCACTAAACAACTTAATCAATAAATCCATGACCAGTTGATCGATAATTGCTTTTAATCTATGAAATTAGCAGTACACGTGGCAAAGTGCGAGGGCATTTTTGTCCAGCAACTATGCGACCTTCTTCTCCCCTGAATTTCTTTCCTCAAACAATCATCGAATGAAACATTAAGTGGAGGAAAAAAATAGGGACTCAATTGGGAGCCCCGAATCTTCAACCACAAATCAAAGATATTATAAAGGCCGTATTTTTTCACTAAGGGATCTGAGCAGTATTTTTCCATTTCCAAAAGTAATGTTCCACTAATAACAATATGCATATTAAGAAGGGCCATACCAATCCAAGATTATCAGTTAATGCATCCAACACTTGCTCAGCTCCATCGCATCCGGCTGCTATGTGCAGAGGAGTCAAGCGCCCAAGGTCTTTGACATCGGTCTAAATACATAGCAGATTGGACTTAATTTTTTCAGATCTGCATCTGGATGGTATCTTAGAGGACTTCAACCATGGACCTACAATTTCGCCGAACAGCTCTATGGAGTAACCAATTTTTCAGCAGTGCATCTTAACTTGAAGAGCATTTTTCTTCACCCATGAGTTTGTTGACTAGAACATTCAAAAGCATCTTGACCATTGCACACCAGTCATATTCGACTGAGAACTCTATAAGCCATCTGAAATGCTGGAAGGGAAATGTATCCAAGTTGGGATCTTGAAGACCCAATCTAAACTTCAACTTACTTCTACGAAGGAGCCAACCAATTTCATGTATGAAGTCCAGAGCTTGGTTCCTGGCTTCTAAATTTTGGTCGTCTTTCCAATAGTTCCCACAATCATTGAGTTGATCTTTCACATGTTGTTGGATCATACCATTCCCAAAAGCCACATCCCTCATCCTGCAATTTACATTCCAAGACTAAATCCTCTTGTTATAACATCTCCTATTGTTATGGGTTTAGGAGAGTGCTTCACATTCTTCGTTTTCTTCTTCGGCTTCTTCGATTTGTGATTGAAGACTTAGGGCTCCCAATTGAGTAAATTAAGGGGAGAAGAAGGTCGCATAGTTGTTGGACAAAATTGTCCTCGCATTTTGCCACGTGTACTGCTAATTTTATAGATTAAAAGCAATTATCGATCAAATGGTCACGAATTTATTGATTAAATTGTTTAGTGGTCAATTATTGACGAAAAATAATTTGATGGTCAAAACATGATCTGACGAATAGTTTAGTGGCCGCTGAGATTTTTTACCCTATAAGTTATTCACTATCTTTTCATATTTCAAATATATACCTATATGCTAATGATATGAGTGTTCTCTATTATGGAAGTAATCATGTAGCAAACAATGTATAACTATCCATATTCAAGATACTATGATAACCTTAAGTCTAATAATCACATACACAAACATCACTAAGAGATTAATCCTTTGGCACTTAAAGAATTTCGCTGTACAGATCGATCTAATGAATTTGATCATTCTATCAAGCAATTGTATACTAATTTAGATGTCTTACACACTATAATAGATGATGTTTACTACTTCTCATATAAAAGTAGCATAATATGTACTAGCCTAATCGTATTAACAATATCTTATATTCTTAATACCTTGAATAAAGATATTTAAGAATAAACCTTATTTAAAATCAAATGAATCTTACAATCATAACTCTTATGATTTTATTAACTAGGTTTACTCTAAGGGTTTTATCGTATAAATATAAATATATAAGCAATCAATATGATGAAAATGCCATGTATTATGACATAAATAGTTCAAGTGCATATTAAACCCTAAAAATTGATTGACTTTAGGGCATGCACACTTTCAATCTCCCACTTACACTAAAGTCAATCACTCATAAGTCCAAAACCAAATGAACTCACATGATTATCATGTTTCTTATAAGAGAAGATTTAGTAAATGGATCAACTATGATGTTATCAGCTGGTACTCTTTCTACCTTTACTTTTATTCCTACCAATGATTTCTCAAATCATGTAATAGGATTCTAACAAGTCTATGGGCATGATGAGATCTTGATTCCTTTGCTAGAGAATATTTCCATTACAATCACAATACAAGATAAAAGACTTTAATGGAGAAACCAATCCAAACTCATATTTGAATTTGTAGATTTAAATGCTTCCTTTTGTTACTTCTAAAATAGTATCTTCTTAAGGTTTAATTGTACAAACTTTAGTTGTTTTCTGTTTGAAACTTCTTTCAGCATATAACACCAATATTATAAGTAAATACATAATTACTTGCACATTATCCTTATAAGATTGTTTATAAGTATATTCTCGAACTTTCAATTTTAATTCTTCATGGACCAAAGGAGACAATAAATCTAGCACATTGAAAGAATTATTCTATACAATATAGATCAAAACCCCTTCTTATATCACTTCATGCTAAATGTCTTAAGTATCTCATCTATATATTTTGAAAGGTTTCACAAATCATGATCCATCGACATAGATCATTACTCTAAAGAGAAGATTGCTTCTCTTTGATGATCTTGATCCCTGTCTTTTGAAATTTACAAAATAATTGGATAATACTAATATATTTTCAATAAAAAATTCTTTCAACTATGAAACAATTGAAAGAAGATAAAGGAAGATGAAAGTTGTCGGACGCTCACAAAGACAATACCGGACGTCCGATAAACAGGACAAATCATATCTGATGCAGAATATCTTCACCGAATATCCGAAAGAATTGAAATAATCTTTCAAACTCTCTGTCTGCCTTCGGACGTACGAAGAACTCCATCACCAGACGTCTGAAAGAATTGAGATGATCCTTCAAACTCTCTGCCCACTTTCGGACGCAAGCATCGGAAGTACCGGACGTCCGACACTCCCAACGGCTAGTTGACTCTTCAACTACCTTCTATCCGTTGGAAGTATTAATGAACACTTTCTTGGTATCATATAAATAGTGCATGGTCAGAAACTTAAAAAGAACTTTTTACACACTGAGAATACAAGAGATTAAGAGTAGTTTTAGTGTGAAAATACTCTCCAATGAACATTTGTACTCTTTGTAGTATAAGATTCGTGTAACTTTTTCATTTGTGAGAAAATATTTCAATAGTGTAGTTTTGTGAGGATTATCTTGAGAGATTGTAAAACTTCCTAACTTGATCGAATGTAACTTAGAGCAAGGAGGAAGTGAGCCTTCCTTTGTACACAAGATTGGTCGTATTTCATCAATTTGAAGAAGCTTGTTTTGTGAATTGATCTTCGAGTTCAAGAGAAGTTTGGTAGTCAATTGGTTTGCAATTCTTTCCTTTTTTTATTTATCATCTTGTGAATCTCAATTGCTTATCTCTTCTACTCTCAAATGATATTGCTCCTTTATTGATTGATATATTGTGTGATCACTTAGAAAAGAGGGTAAATTTCATATTGAGCAAAAAGTGTCATTTAACTTGATTAACTTTTTAATCAATCTAATTCACCCCTCTCTTAGGTTGTTTTCGAGTTAGCAATTAGTATCAGAATTTGATCTCCTAGAGATTAAACTCAAGCGGCTTAGGAGTAAAGATGACAATCAACAATGTCATATTTTTTGAAGGACAATCTGTAACTAGACTTCCAATGTTTAATGGGTCAAATTATGTGAGTTGGAAAGAGAGAATGGTTATTTTCTTGTAATTGATTGACATTGAACTGTGGTTTATTATTAATGAAGGTTCGTATGATGCCTCTATAATAGATGAAAATACTCATAGACCTAAACCACAAACAAGAAACGAATTGACTGTTGACGATAGAGCTTATCTCACCTTAAATGCAAAAGTTATGAATGTGTTATATAGTACTTTAGATTCAAATGAATCTATTAGGGTCAAAGATTGTAAGTCAGCTAATGAAATTTGGGACAAACTGAGAGAAATTCATGAACGTAGTGAGAATGTTAGAGAACAAAAGAAATCTATCTTAATTACTAAATATGAGTCGTTTAAGATGGAACCTCATGAAGATATTGATAAAATGTATTGTAAATTTAATGATCTTATTAAGAATTTAGAGGTTCTAGAAAAGGAATACTCCTTAGTAGAGAAAAATAGCAAAGTCTTGAATACTTTGTTTAATGATTAGGAGAGTAAGGTGACTGCTATTGAAGAAGTAAAAAATTTGAATTCAATGCCTATTGAATTTCTTATAAACTCTCTAACATCTTATGAGTTGAAACTTAAGACCAAGTTACAGAAAGAAAAAGATGCAAAAGCAAAAAGGAGCATTGTTCTAAAAGCATCTCAAGATGACGATGACTCGGTTTCACTGGATGATGAAGATATGGATGACAATAATCTAGCTCTCATCACAAAAAGTTTCAAGAGAATTTCAATAAAAGGAGATTCAGAAAAGGAGGACCTAGCAATTCGAATTCCAATCAATTCAACATTACAAGAAACAAAGTAAAACAAGAGGCCAATAAAAAATAAGGTGACAAATACTATGAATGTGGTCAATTTGGATACTACATGAGTGAATGCCCAATGAAGAAGAAGAAAGAAGGAAAAGGTGAAAGAAAACCAAGATTCAATAACTTTCAAATCACATGGAATGAGTGCAACTCCGATGGTGACATTGAAGACGAAGAAGAATCTGTTTAAATGACTTTCATGGCCATTGGAGATGATGAGATAACAACTTGTAACTCTCAACCTGTTAGTGATGATGAAATTGATGATGATCTTAAATCCTTCATTGAAAAACTGCATGATAGTTTGAAAGAATCTTATGTTAAAAACAAGGAATTAAAATAAAAAATTAGCTTTTTTCTTCAGGACAATGCACATCCTTTTCAAGAAAATAAAAAACTGAAAACTAAAAATGATTACTTGAAAAAGGATAAGATTGATCTACAAAATGAGTTTGATAGAAAAATAAAACTTTGTGAAATGTTCAAAAAGGAACAAGGTGATTTGAAAAGAAGAATGGACAATTTAAATGAGTTGCTCCAACATAAAAAATAAAACTGTTTTCAAGCGAATGAATCAGAGTCCCATCTTGACACTCATGAGAAAAAGTTAAATTCTAGTGCAAATGAATTTACTATTTATAAGAGAAGATGATATGATCCGGATCCGCCACTCTAGTCCATGAAGATTTCACATGCTCAAGTTATTTGAGTTTCAAGTAATGTCGTTTATTTGGTGTTGTTAAGCAAGGATTTTAATGTTAATTACGTTGCTAATTTAGTTGTTTATTTGCTTTAGTTAATTCGGCCAGATTGTGTCTCAAGATGGGCCAACTTCTTGTTATTAATTTTAAAAAAATAAGTGATTCCAAATCACATTAGGTTTTGAGTCTCTTCCAAAACACATTAGGTTTTGAGTCTATGTAAGGTTATAAATAACCTAGTCTTCTCCAATTTTTTTAGTTAATTAGATTTTACAATAACAATGGTGAGTTAATCACTTTCTCTTGTCCAAGAGAGTTTTATTTGAATACTTGAGAGTTATCTTAAGTTATTCGACTGAACTTATCAATCAAGTACCTCCTTGATTGTGGCGTTCTTCTACCTACAATTTGGTTCATTAATTCTATTAGTTATGGGTTGAGATCGTATCAATATTGTTCGTAACTCGTAGGATTATTAGGGTCAAATTTCCGCTACCAAACGTCGGTGATAGTTATCTACATCGTGCACGTGAATCACGGAGTGCATCTCACATCAGTTGGTAATCAGAGCTAATTGACAACTACTAAGTTATATCCTTCTTTTTTTGTGTTGAGTCGAATCTTCTTGTCTCTTTCAAATCAGATTCTTACGTCAAAAAAAAAGTACTATAGCCTTATTACTGTTCATCGTTACTATAGCGACACTATTCACCGCGTCGTTACTGTTCATCCGAAGTACTGTAGCGACACTGTTCATCCGAAAAAAAATTGTTTTGCATAACTTGTTTTTATTTCTTGTTTTGGTGTCTTGTTATATTATTCTTGAAGTCTTGTGTTGGTTTAGAGTCAAAAAAAAAATCTAGTCGCTAATTTTGTTCTTGAAATCCGAAGTGTTCACTAGAATTCTTGACAAAGAGGTGTTGGGAATTTGTGTGTCTTGCACTAAAAAAGGCTGTTTACCTTTGTTCTTCATAATTTTCTGAATTTTCTGAAAATTCTTGGGTAAACCTTGAAGTATTGGGTTGGTATTCTTGGGTTCTTGAATTCTTGAAGTCAAAGTTACCAAATCTTGAACAAACCAAACCCTAGTTCTTGTTTCTTGAAGTTAGGGCTGATCTTGTGCAAAAATCAAAACGAAATTCTTGTTTCTTGTTGAGATCTGAATTGAAAAAGAAGAAAAAGAAATCTGATTGAAAAAGAAAGAAAAGAAAACGCAAGAAAGAAAAAAAAAAGGAACAGATTCGGATCGCAAGAAAAGGAAATTCACTTGAATTGGGAAATCAAGTTGACTTGGGTTTGCTAAAACAAATCCTAAATACACTCAAACTGTCCAATTCGGATTGCTCACCTTTGCACCGTAAGGAACCAGAAAAAACAACCACTAAACAACCCCAAAACCACCCAAAAAACCTTGCTTACAACTTCCAAAAAAATCCAGCCTAGTGCAACCGGGTAGAGTACTTCTAAGATCCAAAAAAATCTGCCATCTTGATTATTGTTTGGTCGAAATTAATATTCTGTCCAGCCTTATAAATTGGTGTTTTGAGTCTTTTTTCCAGATTATTTTTCGTGTTTAGAAGTGTCCAAAAGGAGTTCAAATCAGTCTAGGATTTAATTAGTTGTTAGCTACCAAATTGAGTCCTTGTCAAAGTCAAACACTTCCAATTCGTGGGCTACCTTTTGAGGACTAAATCTAGTGATTTTCAGCGAGTTTTCACAGCATTTTTGAGTCACTTTGATAGTCCAATCAACCCTAAAATTTCAGCCATTAATACGCCACATTTTGGGTGAAACTTGAGTGAAGTTTGGTTGAATTTCTCAGAGAAATTCTGATTTCTTTAAAGGAAGCAATCAAATGAATTGAGAGGTGATTGGCAAGAACATTAGAGTGTTTTAAACACTTGAGCGATACACGAGTGATGAGCACATACACATGAACTTGTGTGTTGTGAGAAATCTCTTTTTCTTTACTAACCATTTTTGGCAGGTCACGTAATCATGCGTAGTCGAGTTGCATCTTGCTCATACAATCAAGAATTCTTGAAGAATGAGCCTCTCAAGAGGAGGGGTCCTGTGACGCCCCCACTTCTCCCTAAAACGAATCAAAGGGTATCCGCGGGACGCCTGCCTAACTCTCGCCAGGACTCAAGCAATTTCAATCAAGCTTAATGCCAGACCGAACGTCACAACAAGATAGAATAACATAAACACAATAATGCGGAAGCGTTCAAGCTTAACAATCATCCATTATCCAACCCATACATGGGGTGTTCAAAATACAACTCAAATCCTAAATATACGTCAGGCCCAAATATTACATTTCAATTCCAAAAGTACAACCCAAACCAAGGGCATAGCCAAAATATAATAGAAACCCTAAAACAAAAGTACATCAGGAGGGTTTCTCCACACTTCCCCGAGATTCAATCCTGTTAAGGAAAACAAATCTATAGGGTGAGCAAAACGCTCGTGAGGCCAAGAACACACATGCAAGCACGTAGTTCAAATAACAATCTCAATTACGAGCTAAACAATAATATATTTCAATAATGGACAATTCACCAAAGAAAATTTATCAGAAACAATTCAAGGATGTAGTAGCTCTCAGGAGCTAAGTTCCACTCGCTTTGCCGATGTCACACGTATACCTTCCCCCGATGACACTCCGTCAACTGGGTCGGTATTTCCAATCCATAGATCACCACTTACTTCTTTCCGTCCACCGAACACCCACTCGGGCCCGCAAGACATGTATAAAGCAATACTCCACGAGTATGCCAAGCAAGACCTCTCAATAGGTCGAGCTTATTTGTCTCATGGCACGCCTAGGTTCCCGACCAAGCCCATGCCGGCTCGAGTCCCAGGTCAGCCTATGAGTTTGGGCGTCCCCCATTTACAATTGTGTGTCGAGGAGATTCACTCCAACGACGTATACGGCCATTGCATTCAATCTCATTCAATATCATTCAATATCATTTATTCAAATGAGAACGAGTGAGATAAAGTACACACTCGTCTCCATTCCTAAAATCAATAATCATTCATAACAATTAAGCATGTATCAAGTACTCATACACTTGACACTCACCAAGTATTAAGTGCAAGTAGGGTCAAGGAAAGTTCAAGCGTCCACCGTGGGATCCTCTTCAAGGTCCTCGTGTGTGCCTAAACAAATAATAGTGAATTATTATTCACACAACCCAATTATCGAGAAATAATTCGCGCACTATTATAATCTAGGAAATTTCGTGAAAAGGAACCTTAATTACTTGTAAATCGTGGTTCGAGTGGCGTTTCATAAAGTACAGGAGCATTTGGGTTTTTATCTTGGAAATCGAGGTTAAAACGTTTGCATAATGTCGAAAGAATAAAGAGTTCTTGGAAAACTCTATTTTCTTGAAAGTTGGAAAATTTCAATTTTGATATGGATCTTTGAAAAATCGTATCTCACTCGATACAAGTCTAAAATTGGAAAACTTTATACCGTTGGAAACCTCTTGGAAAGTACTAAAAGTTCTTAGAAGACACTTTTCCACAAATCTAAGTGAAATGTACTAAAAAATGAGCTTGAAATCACTGTTCCAGAATGTTCAGAATTGAGCTGGGTTGGTTTTTCGCTAAATTTGGAAATTCGGCAGAATTCACTCGTTGCAAACCAGCCCTTGAAATTTATAACTCAATTAGAGGTGCAAGTAAGGTTTAGGAAGAACAAGCAGATCGAGAATCGGAGTTTCGAGCACCAAGATATGGTAGCTCAAAGTTGGGGAAAATTCAAGACTGTTGAACAATTTCCAGATTTGGGTTTCCGACTTTGGACCTTTGGTTAAGTGTCTAAATGGACTTGGATTGGTGCCAAATTTTGCAGTATAGTACTCCTATATGAAGGGTATCTCTCTATCAAATTTCGTGGGAAAATACCTTCAGGAAGGTGGTTAACCAATCAACCAAAGTTTTGAAATTACTAAGGCAAAACTGCCTTTAGCTCCATTTCTCTCCGTTTCCAAACATTCGGCTAAGGAAAACCTCCAAACATGATTCATTTGTGCAAGAAAAGTCTAAGGAACATACATGGTACATTTGGTAGGTATTTAGCACCAAGAAATTCATTTAGTAAGTGTGACAGCCCCACCTCCCCCTAAGGCGAATCAGAGGGTTCGACGGGCCGCCTGCCCAGCTCTCGCCGAGACTCAGTCGTTCACTACATTCCTCAAACAGATTACAAGATAAAACTTAAATATTACATCAAATTCTCCAATAAATAATTACATATCAAAAGCGAAGCGTCCATGCTTCCACTGCGCCACTCTGATCCATGATCCCCATTATTACACAAGAGGAATTCCACAACAATAAAATCACAACAAGCCTTCCTTCGCCTTGAGCCCTGTGGAGGGAAATAAAATATTTTTGGGGTGAGCTAAAAGCTCAGCGAGTAACCAGTAAAATCCGAAATCAAATATATTTCACAATGTTGCATTTCGATCATTTCGATGATGTCATGATTCAGAGATCAAATGTACGTTTATTGCTCTCGTGAGCTAGTGAAATCATTGCACTTGAACACCCAACGCTCAAATAGATCATTTAACATTAACATTGAGAGGGAGCCCCTTTTTGAGCTCCAGATAAACATGAACATGAACCATAAACAAGGTGGAGACGTTGGTGTCCAGCACAAGACTTTCCCAGAACTCATTGAAACCAAATCATGTCATGAATCCACATGCAAGCACGCATGATATGCAATCAAATAAATAATGCAAGAAACATTTCACAAGTATTTTGGAAATAGTTTAGGGTCACTCACCTCCACGGCTCAGAAATCATCCAGCATATAACATTGCCTTGCTCAAATCCAAGTCTTAGATCACAAACTCAATGCAAACAAATCCCTTCAAAGTTCGGACAGCACTTCTCCTGAATTTGCTAACTTTTCCAGCCATCATGGCTTCATTATTTCCTCATTCCAACCCAAAGGTACACACACAACAACAAGTTCATCCAATAGCCATTCAGCAAGCTCCAAGTAGTACTAGTACAAGTCAAGCTAGGGAAAAGTCCGGAAATGAAAGTTAAGCTCAAAACCAGAAAAATAGGTTTTGACGTCATTTTACGGTAATGGTACCAAAGGCGCTACGATTGTCGACTGAAGGTGCAAGACCCACCGTTTCGAAGCTAAAAGACAGGGCTACAACATTACAGAAGGTCACTCAACCCAGTTTCGAGTGTAACCAGGTCAAAAATGCAAGATACCATACCAGAATCACAAAAACAGATTCACAGAATGCATTCTAGCGGAAACATCATAAATCAGGCTATCCAAGTCCAAATCCAGAAATACCAAAACCAGCTGAAATCTAAGAAACAGGTTTAAATTTCATCAGAAGACCTCAACAACCAATTCGGAAGCAATTCCAGCCAAAACAACCAATTACAGGCGCAATTCTTACATTCGGGTAAAACCAGAACAGCAATAGTAATTTCGACTTTTCTCATTCTACAGTACTCTGATTGACCTGAAATTTTGTAGGCACCTCTAAAATGTCATTCCCTACAACTTTCATGTTTTAAGTCAAGGCCAATTAGGCCTCTATCAATGAGCTATAAATTCGGGCAGAAAGCACAATCATAAACCCTAACTTTCCAAAATTTCTTCCAAAACAGAAATTGGTTGCAATTTACCACTTTTTTCACCTCATAAAGTCCTTAAATATCATTTCCAATCATAATATATAACCACCCAATCATGCTCATATTAAAACAGAAAAATCCTCAATAATTATAAAACTGCACCAATTCAACCAAAAATCAAGATATAATCCATAAAAGTGCATCTTATACCACCACCAATCATGAATTGAACATCATTAGAGGAAGGAGAGGGGTCCTTCACAACTCACCTTAGCAATACAAGAGATAGAGCAATTAGTCACCTTAGCTTTCCAAACAACTTCACAACTAAGCTCCACTCCACCAAACTAAGAGGTTTTATGGAGTAATTGAAAGATTAATCGGTTTAATTGAAAGATTGGGCAAGATTGGAGACTAGAAAATTGAGAGCTTTTCTTCCCTTTTTTGAGCAAGAGAATTCGGCCAAGAAGCTTGCAAAATGAAGAGATTTTTGGCCAATTTTAATTAAATGGTAAAGTTATGAATAGTAGTCAAACTCAAGACTAAATCTTATGGTGACACTTGTCACCTTTTTGGTTTAAAACTTATCTTTTTGTCTCTCCAATACAAATATCTTAACACCTTGTAAAATAATATCACTTAATACAAAATTTCCAACAAGTTATCAAAAATATAATGCATTTACCGCACTTGCGGGTCCCACGTTCAAAATACGCTCTTAATTTCTCAAAAACTAACCGATACTAGAAAAATCATTTTAAAACTATCTTTGCTCATAAACTTTATCTGGGGAATTTTTCTAATAAAGAAAATGTAGAAAAGGCGGGCGATTAAATAAAATAAACCCTAGAAAATTAGAAAATTTCCGGGTTCTCACACTCATTCTTTCCGGGGCGTCACAGTAAGACCACAACAAGTCTCACATCAAATTTGTCCAAATCCAAGGGTTTTCAAGAACAAGGCAGTCACCGTATTTTGATCATGACTCACTCAATTTAACTTGGAATTGAGCATGGTTGATAGTGTTGGAAAATACATTCATAGGGCTATAATGTCACAGAAGAAATCGTTTTAAGATTCAGCATGCAACTGGCTCGAAATTAAGCCTAAAGTTGCAACATCATCAAATCGTTCCAGCAGAACAGAGAAACAGGGCAGCCTTCTTAAAACGATTGGTTTGGCTCACACACTTGGAACCAAAACTTGCATTTTATACCGTTGGAAAGGTGTGGATATCTAGTTTCAAATTCCACTGATGGCACTCGATTTCGATGTCGGAGGACAGAGTTACGGCCGAAACACTATCACTGGACAGAGCTACACGGAAACAGTTTTCCAGCTTGACTAGTTTCACAAAGAAATTCATTTGCCCAACCAAACCTCAATATTTTCCAATGAAAATTTTTACACAACTAATACAACATATAAACATCATATTCAAGCCATTAGATCATCAAAAATTGGCCTTAAAATAACCGAACAAGGCAGGGGCAAAATCGGAAATTTCTATCCCATGAGTTCCTTGAAGTTTCTACTAATTATACACCATTAATCCACCATTTCAAACACTAAACCAACATTATAAATATCATCAACCACAAAATCAGCATCAACCCAAGAGTGGGAGTTCATAGAGCCCACTTTCCAATTTTTCCAACATTATCAAGTCATCCACTTACATGCAAGTGCTTAGAGATGCATTTCTACTACCATAAATCAAGTTTAAGGTGTTGGACCATGGTATACCTTCTTGGTGTTCTTAGATCAGAATTTTCAGCCCTTCAAATGCTCCAAGAAAACCATGAAAGCTCTCCTTCTTCCTAGCTAAATGGTCTCTCCAAGTGATAAGCTAGGTGTAGTTCAAATTTGGTGGGATTTGAATGAGTTTTTGTGAAGATTTGTGAAGTAAAATTGAGAGAGCAAATGTTAGTTTCTCCAATGCTGCTGGCCAAACCAAGAGAGAGAGGAGGGAGAGTGATTTTGATCAAAATTGGCTTCCTTGAGAAGCTACAAGCTTGTGGCCACAAATCACCCATAAGTCAACTCTTCATAGGGTGCGTTTGGCGCGATTAGGGCTCGATTTTCTCTCGCATTTGGTTCACTAGTGCACTAAACCTCTAATGCACTTATAATCATATAAATATTATTCACTCTCAATTGTCCCGAAATAAGGGTCTAAAGTCCCTCAAATAAAGTTGCGCGTGTGAAAACGCGTACCGTCCATCTGAACGCTATGACGCGAAACCTTCAAAAAATTCTTATAATGATTATACTACTAACTATCACTTGAGTACTTAACATAAAATTACCTATTTTAGAACTATTGTACAAGTCTCCAATATTCCAAACTTATCGTACTCTCAAGCAGATAAAATTTCCAAGCACTATTCACTATTTTCACTAAACGCGCTTCCGGAAATTAAGTTTTTGAAACGAGACACTATAAAATTATAACAAAGTAATAATAAAATATATTTAGGTCCAATAAGACTAGAAAATATTATTCGTGGCAAAAATCCAAATAAATAATTAATCGAGCCAAAATTAGGGCTTAAAAATAATAGTTTTTTTTTTTTACGAGTCCTCACAGGTCCCAAGTGAACTACTTCCAAGTACTCTAGTTCCATGCAATCTAGTTCACAACATGAGTTTCATTCCCTCCGCGAGGAGATGCAACGTTACCGTGCATTGCGTGTACATGAACGATATAAACGTACTTGTGATGAGTATGAGAAAGAGCAAAAAAGCTTGTGTGAAGCATCTAAGTCGAGCTCATCCTCAAGCAAACAATATTTATCGAAGGAATGTCGAGACAATCGAACCATGAAGCCTAAGAGTTCGTGGATTGAGTCAAAACCTCATGAGCCAAAGGATGATTTCCGAAGTTGGGCTAAAAATTGGGCTGATTCTTTGAAGGAGGAAATTAGCCAAGTGCTGAATTCATACGTTGAACAACTTAATAAAGTGTCAACCAGTGGTAATAAAGGAAAAATTCATTTCAGTCCCTCGTTGATTGAGGAGCCACATAGGAATGCATTACAATCGAGCCATGAACATGAGCTAGACAAAGCAAATCAAAACTCAAGTGCAAAAGTTGAAAGTGAGAACGTCTTGTTTTCTAACCGACTCACATGTGTTTTGTTTAGTATCTCTTCTTTTGTACAGACTAAACAAAGTTAAGTAGAGTTGGTCATGGCATGTTCCATTTCGAAACCACTTGGACACTTTGCGAGTTTCCATGGAGTTTGTCTTCTAGGAACTAAATCTCTTTGGTATCAACTCATGGAATAATGTCAATTCCAACCTATCCGCGCCATTGGAGGATTAATTCGAGTTCATCTTAAAAGGGGAATTCCATATTCTACTTCTTGTTCTTTACTTATGGTCCATTCATCATTTTTGCCTTGTTTTGAGCATGCCACTAGTCCTAATTCTTGTTATTCTTATGCAGATTTTGATGAAAAGTGTAAAGAACTAGCATGGGAACCTCAAGTTGAATCAATTGGTGGAAGGAATACTGAAGTACCAAAGGGAGTTTTCACATTTAAATCTTGTTCTACACCTTCTTACCATTTAGTTAATGATGTCCCATTGCTTCTTTATCCAATTTTTGGTTCAAAACAAGTTGAAACTTATTTCGTTTTTGTAGGTAACAAAGCTGTCCGAAATTTTCCACCTTTGACTAAAGAGTTGCAACCTGATTTTATGCTTGTTCCAGTTACATGTTATGATCTTTCATGCATATTCACGCATCCAAAATCTAGTCACCACGAGCTCCTTTTATCAACTCCAACTTGTGCAGATTCATATGATTCGTATGGAATGAGTTTCACCTCATTAACCACTTATGTTGGGTGATGCACACAAATGTGTCAACCAAGATCCGAATGTTATTCTTACCTCGCTGATTCATGCATCTACGGATGTGCAACACGATTGGTTCATTGTTCTATCTCCCGATGGGCATGTTGTGCCAAATCAGCAACAACTAGGGTCAAATTATACCACCTCGCACAACCAGATTCGGGATTCTTCTAGCTTCAATGAGCATCATTATGAAAATCCTTATCTTGTGCACGTGAATGGTAAACTGTTGCATAGTTTTATACCTATGACCACTAACTATGTGATTTATTGTGTAGGTGACAATATGACAATCCATGCCTGAAGGCTGATTAAAGAGCTTTGGATTGCTACCTGGAATTTTACAAGCCTTACACAAGCTCTTTCCTACCTTGGCGCATGTCCTTGTTTGAGAGTCTCATGAAGCTGACCAAACGGGATTTAACTTGGCTCGTGACCCTTCATTTATTTCCAACGTGGTTGTCCTCTAAGCGCACCGTCGATTTGTGGACAAATCGCTTTCAAGAGGTGGGGAATGATATGATCCGGATCCCCCACTCTAATCCATGAAGATTTCACATGCTCAAGTTATTCAAATTTCAAGTTGTGTCGTTTATTTGGTGTTGTTAAGCAAGGGTTTTAATGTTAATTACCTTTCTAATTTAGTTGTTTATTTGCTTTAGTTAATTCGGCCAGATTGTGTTTCAAAATGGGCCAATTTCTTGTTATTAATTTTAGGAAAATAAGTGATTCCAAATCACATTAGGATTTCTAGACAATTCCAAAACACATTAGGTTTTGAGTCCATGTAAGACTATAAATAACCTAGTCTTCTCTAATATTTTCAGTTAATCAGATTTTACAATAACAATGGTGAGTTAATCACTTTCTCTTGTCCAAGAGAGTTTTCTTTGAATACTTGATAGTTATCTTAAGTTACTCGACCGAACTTATTGTTGGCCTAATCAACAACATCCTTCAGATCCCGGCTCGAAGGGACTAACCGCCCAACCCGTGGCACCCAAGGGTGCAGCCCCTCATGCTGGTCGAGCGTGGTACGGTATTTTGCGCTGCTATTGTGATTAAGGAAATAAAGTTGCGTTTTCGCTAATAGCTGTAGCTTTTGGTGCAATGGTAAGCGCTTGATCCTGACAAGTGGTATCAGAGCGAGGTCACGAGTTCGAGTCTCCCTGGCTGTTGCTGGGGGAGGGATTGTTAGCCTAATCAGCAATATCCCTTAGATCCTGGCTTGAAAGGGACTAACCGCCCAACCCGTGGCACCCAGGGGTGCAGCCTCTCATGCTGGCCGAGCGTGGTACGGTGCTTTGCGCTGCCATTGTGGTTAAGGAAATAAAGTTGCGTCTTCGCTAATAGTTATAGCTTTTGGTGCAATGGTAAACACTTGATCCTGACACTTATCAATCAAGTACCTCCTTGATTGTGGCATTCTTCTACCTATAATTTGGTTCATTAATTAATTTGATTAGTTATGGGTTGAGATCGTATCAATATTGTTCGTAACTCGTAGGATTATTAGGGTCAAATTTCCTCTACCAAACGTCGGTAATAGTTGTCTAGATCGTGCACATGAGTCACGGAGTGCATCTCACATCAATTCTGAAGTTGAAATCTGCTTATGCCTCCTGCCCCACAAGAGGAAGAACATACACATTAAAAGGAGCCATGAATTAAGCCCATTCCTCCCACTGTTGAAGTTGATGCTTCGAGCTTCCAGCCTGCTCCTCATGATCTCCTATCTTCAGAAAAAGGCAAGGCTCCAACTAATGAAGGAAATGAAGCAAATGATGAAGATGATGAAGAAACTAAAAATGAATTGGATCCCTCTCAGTTTTGTCTTGCAAGAAGAAGGCCCGGATTATCTAAGATCGCACTTTAGGCACTCTAGGGGCATTTGCACTTCATATTAGAATGCACTTTTCATGATCTTTTGTAATTTTTCTTGATGTTTCTGATGCTCTGTACTAATGGATCTTTCTGATGTTTTTTTAATATGAATGTTAGTTGAATGACTAATGCATTTTGGTTGACATTGATGGATTTTGGTGTTATTTTTCTATTTTTTGGCTGATGATGATTGCTGGATTTTGTTGTTATTAATGAATTTTTTTTCTGTTATTATCACTGGCAATTACTCTCTAATCTTATGATGACAAAAAGGGGGAGAATAATGGATGCTATGTGTAAGGGGGAGCTTTTACTCAATTCTTTTTTCTTTTCATCCATTGTTTTGTCATCATCAAAAAGGGGGGAGAATGATGATCTTGATCCTTGTCTTTTGATATTTACAAAATAATTAGATAATACTAATATTTTTTCAATAAGAAATCCTTTCAGCTCTGAAGCAATTGAAAGAAGATAAAGGAAGGCGAAAGCTATCAAACGCTCACAAAGACAATACCGGACGTTCGATAAACAGGGCAGATCATATCGGACGCAGAACATCTTCACTGGACGTTCGAAAGAATTGAAATAATCTTTCAAACTCTCTGTCTGCCTTCGGACGCACGAAGAACTCCATCACCAGACATCTAAAAGAATTGAGATGATCCTTCAAACTCTCTGCCTACTTTCGGACGCATGCATCGGAAGTACCGGACGTCTGACACTCCCAACGGCTAGTTGACTCTTCAACTACCTTCTATCCGTTGGAAGTATTAATGAACACTTTCTTGGTATCATATAAATAATGCATGGTCAGAAACTTAAAAAGAACTTTTTACACATTGAGAATACAAGAGATTAAGAGTAGTTTTAGTGTGAAAATACTCTCCAATGAACATTTGTACTCTTTGTAGTGTAAGATTCGTGTAACTTTTTCATTTGTGAGAAAATATTTCAATAGTGTAGTTTTGTGAGGGTTATCCTGAGGGATTGTAAAACTTCCTAATTTGACCGAATGTAGTTTGGGGTAAGGAGGAAGTGAGCCTTTCTTTGTACACAAGATTAGTCGTATGTCATCAATATGAAGAAGCTTGTTTTGTGAATTGATTTTCGAGCTCAAAAGGAGCATGATAGTCAATTGGTTTGCAATTATTTTCTTTTTTATTTATCATCTTGTGAACCTTAATTGCTTATCTCATCTACTCTCAAGTGATATTGCTCCTTTATTGATTGATACATTGTGTGATCATTTAGAAAAGAGGGTAAATTTTATATTGAGCAAAAAGTGCCCTTTAACTTGATTAGCTTTTTAATCAACCTAATTCACCCCCCTCTTAGGTTGTCTTTGGGCCTAACACTCCTTAATTTTGTGGTGAAAGTCTTGGATTGCTATACCTATAGTTTTGGACCATAGGTATGTTCTTTTCATGTATAATACATCAACTACATACATAATAAGAAAACTTTAAAAGCTCCCACTAAATCATATATTAGTACAAGGCCCACCCACACTTTTGATAAAATCAAACATTTTTATTATCTCATAAAAATTGATGATACAGCTCTTAGTGACTTACTTTATTAGCACACAAGATGTAGAAACCTTTAAATTATGCACATATACAACCATTTATTATTTCCAATTAGGGAAAGCGGTTTTAACATCTATCTGCCATGCTATAATTCACAACTAAAACAAGTAAGCAAATCTAAATGAATTTAAACTTATTGATTAGTTAGTAGGTTTCTTAAAAGATAATTGCTTATCTTTAATGGTAAACTCTCTACCAATCAAACTTTATAGGCAACAACTTTACCTTCCATAGTGGTTTTTATTCTAAAGATTCTCTTACACCTAATAGACTTTTATACCCTTAGGTGGATTGACTAAGGTTAAATCCTTTTGTCAAATATGGGATCTATTTTAGTTGCAATACTATTCATAAGTCATTATGGACTCCATGATCAAATATCATGAATCTCCAGAAGAAATTTATATCTCTAAAAAGTTATACCCTTCTAGACTTGTGAAACCCTTATTCTATGAACTTTCGTTACGCTTCATCATCATGAAATGCAAGCTTCAATTCCATATAATTGGTCAACTTTCTTTTGTGGTACTTGAAACTTTTTTAAATTTTATGTTCTATCTTATTCCCACTACATTATCTAGAGCAAACTATTTATTTAGACTACAGTAGTTTTAGAGAGACATTTTTACTCTTAGAAATGATAAGAATAGTATTTTTTGGAGAGCATGAGGAAACTCTAACTTTTGAGTTAAAAGAAATCAACCAATGAAGCAAAGAGAGTCGATTTGCTCTTCTTCTGTTTGGCCGATTATTCTTTTCCTTTTATTTCTCAAAAACTCTCCACAAAATGTCTTAATCGAATTTTAGCCCCAACTTATCTAGTCATACCAACTTTATAAGTAGGGCAACCCAAACTTTTGCAAAGATTTGAATTTTTTAACACTTCATATCTCATATGGTAATATTTGTGTGTGTGTATATATATATATATATATATATATATTTGAATTTTTGAACACTTCAATAAGATTTAGTGTATTGGAGGCAATTTATGTAGGATAAATCCCAAAACTATTTTGGTAAGCTTGCATGGTACATCTTATCTCATAAGATATAGTTCCTTATCTAGTTTACTCAATATCAATTTAGATATTTAGGAGGAATTATTTTACCTAAAAATCTCATTCTCCTTTAGATAATTTTAAAATCCTTGGACTAAATATTCTTCACCTTGATCAAATCATAATGTTCCAATACTTCTCATTGGATCAAGTATTCATCACCTTGATCATATCTAGGTATTCTAATACTTCACCAATATATCTCTCTACTTTATACTTAAACTCCTTAACTTCTCAAAACTTTGGATTTGTACTTCATAAAGTATATATATCCATTTTTGAGTAGTTATTAGTAAAAATAGTAAAATATGAGAAATAATCAACTCTAGTTTAAATTGTTGATATTCACATACATCACAATGTATGAGTCTTAACAATTCTTTAAACCATTTCATATAAAAAGGCCGACTTAGTCTTTTATTAGTGAATTAGATTCACATGCCTCAAATGATTTATAATCAGTTGTATCAAATCATCATATCATTGAAACATATGTTTCTTATTCATAAGACTAAATTCATAAATGCCAAAGATAGCTTCAAGTCATCTAACATTATATTGAGAAATGGGTTTCAAGTCAGCTAACATTATATTGAGAAATGGACTTCCTTTTATTTTAGAAAATAATAACATTTATTTAGTTCTAAAATAAATCCACTAAATTAAGAAGATAATTTGTTCTACATCTTAATGATGTAGTTTTATTACATAAAAGTAGATACTTCTCATCCTCCTCTTCAATTTACTTCTTTTAATTCCTATTATACCAAATATCCATTATCTTATACCCAAGAGAACTTAACTTGAAAGTAAATATACTAATTAATTTCAATTATAAACTTAACCTAAACTAAAACATTCACAAAGTTGCAGTTTATTCAACTTAAGATCATGCAACGAAAATTTGTACCATAAGACTTGTTCTTCAAAACCTTTTAACTTATTAGATCTTGATAATTGATTTACCTTGTCAACTATTGATAAATGATATCCTTTTAGTCAACACTTGAATTATAGCCCATGATAAAACTTGATTGAGTTAATTTTTCAATATAACTGATCACTCTCCAATAAATCAATATTTGTTTAGAGAAATTTTTGTCATCTAGCAATGGAATTATTGTTCAAAGATTTCATATATCTTAAATCTTGATTATCCATCATTCAACTCTTGAGATATCCAAACATGATGAAAGAAGCGTTTGTAACATACAAAATTTCGAAAGCAACCATGATGCACTATCATCATTTCCTTTATCCTTATTATAAGCATTAATTCCATTTAATCTTCTATGATTGGAAGTATTAAAATTTAAAAGATAGCCAAATTTACTTGAGAATTTTTCTCAATTTTTTTTTGCCAAATTAAGAAATTGAAAATATTAAGTATATCAAAAATAATGTACTATTACTCATAATTTCTACAACAAGGAGTAAGGACTAAACGAGAATTTCTATTTATGTAAAAATAAAGCCAAGTGAAATTGATGTAAAAATTAAGTTTGGTTTTGCTCCCACTATATTATTCAAATTTATAACTCTCTTGTATAGATTCAAGAATTCAAAATTCCTCGTAGGCTAGCACCCCATTTAGGTATTTTGATCTTGAGTATGCTTAACAAACCAATCTCAATTAGGTAGTTATTTGTTATTAATTACAACTCTTGTAACTTCTAGATAGCCGAGTTATCAACTTTTAATAATTCACATCATATGACATTGAGTGTACTCAATAAGTTACAAATTTTAGTATAATTATTCATACTCCAAATATTTAAAAATAGCCACAACATCTCAAATATTTGATGTACAAAACATTTCATCACATTCAATTTGGTGATAGGTATTAAGGGCTTTTTGTCAACATATGAATTTGTTGACATTTTTATTGGATTTCTTTATAATATCATGTACTTAAAAGTAACGGCAACATCTTAAGTTCATTGTTATAAAGGAATTGTAATTTCCTTGTCACATGCTAAGTAATTAAAAAAAGAAAAACTGCATCTATAATTGAAAACTATAATAAACTTTCAATTAATTCATTAACACAGTCAGCTGGACCCACTAGGATATAATTTATTCTTGTGAGATTAATTGAAATAAGATGCTAAACTAGACATAAATTTGAGAAAGTTTTCTATGCCCTCAAGAAATATTTCTTCAATTTATTGTTCACATTACTAGTCTTATTATAATGGAAGGTAAATTCCATACTTGTTTAGCTACCTTTACCAATAGGATGGTCTCTATTTACTATTTTGAATTAACATTAGGTTAATTAAAAATTAAGGCTTAAAACTTCAAAGCCTTCATATGTCATAATTCTTGGTTTTTCAATTATATATTTAAATGGTTATATATTTCTTATTAGCTTGATTCTTGGACACATTTTCTTGTTTGCTTGGGTACATGTATTAAATTAGCATTTTATGAGAATGAATTATCCACTCTCATATAATTGGGTTTGCACTCACTAAAATGATGGTTGAATGAGTGCTAGGAGCAACTTATATTTTACGCATTAAATCTCATATTTATATGATGGTAGAGTTCAAACCCTGAATGTCAATCCTATATGAAAGTGGCTAAGAATTATTGTGAGGCTTGACAGGTACCTTAGGAGGCCTTCCTATGCAACTCTCAAATATTGAAGAATTATTGCAAGTTTTGACAAGCACCTTAGGAGGCGTTCTCATGCAACTCTTGAATATTGAAGAATTATTGCAAGTTTTGACAAGTATCTTGTGAGTGAGGCAGTGAAATAGCAAGTTTTACTTAAGGGATAGTTGAATGAGGAGCTCATGAAAGTGGGACTAGCAAATAACTTGAAGCCATTCACTTTATTTTTTGAGCACTAACCTATAACTAAATAATTTTGACATTTAAGTTGTTAAAATATAAACATTAGATATGTGATGACCCCACCTCGCCCTAGGGCATACTCTAAAGTATAGCGGACCGCCTGCCCTG
The DNA here is from genome assembly GCF_003713205.1 of Coffea eugenioides. Classification (NCBI taxonomy): domain Eukaryota; kingdom Viridiplantae; phylum Streptophyta; class Magnoliopsida; order Gentianales; family Rubiaceae; genus Coffea; species Coffea eugenioides. The sequence goes on along the minus strand of NC_040035.1, from coordinate 14,090,212 downwards.
CTCGCGCCAAGACTCACTCACTAACATTTCCAAACCAATAAAACTAAAATCATTCAATTTAACATTTACATGCTACAAATCGTCTAAATATACAAACCAAAAGTACAAAGCCCAAAAGAAAAGAATCTAAATGACCAGTACCATAATACAGTGTCGGCCAAATACAAGTTTAAGAACTCCTATTACAAACTATTACTATTCTTGTCTCTCTCATCTCCACATCCTGTTAAAGAAAACAAATAATGCGATGAGCTAAAAGCCCAGTGAAGTTCCAAGAAAAACATGCAGTCAAATTAACAAGATACCAATCACATATATCAAAATCTTAAAGCGAAAACAGTAAACAGTTATAAATGAAGTCATTAACAGTTCACGTTTTCAAATAATCAATTTAACACCAGCAAAAAAAGGATATGGTAATGATACGGTGGCTCCTACCATGTTCTAGGCAGAGCACCCAAGATTCAAACGTTGATACAACTGATACGATGGCTCCTGCCAGATTTTAGACAGAGCACCCAGGATTCAAATGTTGATACAGTTGATACGGTGCTTCTGCCAGATTTCAAGCGTAGCACTTAGTCCAGTTTAGTATTTCATTTGCAGCTAGTCCAACAGCAGTATTTCCAAGTTTGTTCACACTCCATCAACGTTTGAAATATAGTAACAATGTCCATAGATCACCGCTTTACACCAATTTCCATCCACCGATTACCCCTTTACCAAGCCCAAAATCCAAAGATAGTAGTAGAGGTAATACTCGAATATACCAGTTCCAGAGGATGCATCCAGTGGAATAAACAATAAACAGTCCCCATAGTTCATTAACCTCCTCGACCAAATCCTTGCTGGCTCGATTTGACTAACTAGCCAATGGGGTTTGGGATCCAAGCAGTTACTTTCAAGTCATGCACATGAATATCAGTTCACTTGTAAACAAGATGGCAAGAACTCAGTCAAATCAGGTCGAGTGCGATAAAGTACACACTCGCCTATTCATTTACGGTTCAAGATATATAGCAGTATCAATCAACTAGGCACATTGAGTATCATTCAAGTAAAGTTAGGTCGAGTGCGATAAAGTACATACTCGTCTATTGCAATAACAAGTCAAGATATCTAGCAATTTCAGACAACAAGTCACATTTTGATCAACAAGTCACATGAAGCATCTATCAAATAAGTCATATGGTCCTAACATGCAGTTGGAACACTCACCAATTGATCTCAATCTTTCCACTTCAAACCTCGATTCTTTCTCTTGGTCATTCTTGAGTCTTGTGGTCATATCATACATCAAGATTCTAGCCACTTAAAGCCAATATAAATGAGTAAGATTCATTTAGCAAACACAGCAATTTGCAGGTTTAATCCCAGTACAACTTCCAAAAGGGCAAAGTTTTCTTGTTCAAATCAAAGGGACAAAACCACGTGCATGCTCAAACAATGTTTCAAGGATCATATGGAGCACAAAGACATCGATTATAGTCAAGACGTGTAGAGAAAACGAGACAAGACTCTCGAGGTGCAAAGTTTGAAATTTTTTACTATAAACCGGTTTGGAGAAAACTCATTTCCTTTTGTTTAAACCTCTTTGTTTCGACTCAAAACCAACACATATGTGAAGATCAAAGTCTTGGCAAGTATTTTGAGCAAAAGTACGTCAGAATTACCATACAAATTCTAGCACTAAAGCTAACTTTTCTAACTATCAAATGTTTTGAGGTAAACATCATTTTCCTACTCTTAAATCGCTTTGTTTTGGCTCAAATCCAGCCTATGTGTGAAAATCAAGGGTTTCTCAAGTAATTCAAGTAAAGATAGATCAAAACCAGCCTAAACCTAAACTTAAAATCTCCAAATAAACATACATGTGAAGATCAAAATATTAGCAAGTATCTTGAGCAAAGTATGTCAAAACCATCCCAAACTTCCAACTCAAAAAAGAATTTCCAGCAACTTGTCCTTAAATTCCTTTCCTTTAACTTCAAAATTTCAACCTTATTTTCATGGCAAAAAAAAAATAAATCATGGCTAGCATAGCATGTGTCATATGGTATGTATTCTTGGCAAGAAAAATCATTAAAATCACACATATATAATTTGAACCTAGGCTATGCACTTCATGTACCAAAGCTAGAAAATTCATAACATAACTTGAAAAATATGCAAGCTTCTATAAAATCCTTCCTTTTCATCAAAATTGTACATATATATAAAGCTCTAAACTAAACTAAAGAGATTATACACCAAAACTAAAAATTAAAACATAACTTGACAAAATCATGAAATTTTTCATAAAGATCCTTCCTTTAGCTTCTATAATATCATACCTCAAATAAACTCAAAGATAAGGGAAGAAAACCAAGATTTCTAACCAAGTTCACCTCTTTACCTCCAACCCATGGATGGCAAGCAAATCAAGAAAGATGCAAGACTTTCTTCCTCCAAGAACTTCACCAAGAGCTTCCCTCCAAGTTTGGTATTGTCAAATTTGAAACTATAATAAGAATTTATACAACCACACTGTTTTATTTTAGGAAAAAATACAGTTTTGGTCCTAATGTTCAGCACCTATGCAGTTTTAGTTCTTAAAATTTCAACTAAAACAAATTGATCCTAGCTGTTTAGCACTTGTATAGTTTTAATCCCTAAAATTTTGACAAGAACAAATCTGGTCTCTTATATATTGGGATGTACATGCAACTTTTTTTCATTCTCTATCTATGTACAGGTAAACATTTCAGATGAAAACTGATTTTCTTCTTTTATTTAATTTTACTTTCAGTAAACAAGATTTCAGTGCATGTGAACTTTTCTAAATTCTTTAGAGGAAAATTTGCCAAATTGGTCCCTCACATTTTCAGAAAAAACTTTTTTATCCTCTCACATTTAAAATCAGCTACAATAATCCCTCAAATATAAAATTGTCCACCTAATTGGTCCCAAAGCTCGTTTTTGCTTATCTCTCTGACCAAAAAGCACATATCTCTTTCACATGCCCATAATTTTAAGAGCAAAAATGGAAACACACTTTATTTCCTCTCTTTTTATTTTCAAGAAGGAAATGTAAGCAACCAAATCCTTTCTTCCTCCTTTCCCCCTTTCTTCAACTATCAAAACCGTAATTGCAAGCCACCAAAACCCCAATCAAAGAAGAAAATTTTAGTATGATCACCTGCAAGTAGTAGAAAAAGAGCAAAAAAAGACATCTAAGAAACTCACCCATTGAAAAGTACAATAAAAGCAAACAATGATTGATGCCATTGTGGCAAAGAACCCATGATTGTGATTTCTTGGAAACCTGCAAATTTGGGAAGGAGATTCTATGGTTGCTTAAACTATGGAGTAAGTTTGAGCACATTTTATTCTAGTTATCATGGAAAAACTGTTTATCTATATGGGGTGAAAATTGATTCTTAATAAATAATATTCCTACATTTTAGGTGAATTGTGCTTGTCGCTATTTTAAGTGGTATGATGCCCCAATGTGCAATAGATTGGTGTCAATAATACCTAACTTGTTAAAGACTATCAATCGATCGGAAGTTGAGTAAGAAAAAAGAATTTGAAAAGAAAAATTACTTTGGGCTGCTTTGCTTGCTTCTTGGATGTGCATTTTGTTGATTATGTTGAACAAGAGTTCAACTGCAGTTTAAAGAGGAAATGAAACATATAAGATACAAGCAATTCATTGCTTGCACCGTTACCAGCATGATATTGAAGAATGAAGAAATTAACATTTTCCTTATTTAATCAAGGTTTATATTTAGAGTTTTGGTGACTGATGCGTTTCTTAAAAGGATACAAAGTGTGTTTTTATTGTTGCCCTTAAAATTATTAGCACGTGAGAGAAGCATGCACTTTTTGGCCAGAGAAGGGAGGGAAAACGAGCTTTGGGGCTAATCAGGCGATTGTTTTCAAATATGAGGGACTATTGTGACTGATTTTAGATGTGAGGAATTATAAAAGTTTTGCTGAAAATGTAAAGGACCAATTTGACAAATTTCAAGTGTGTTTGGATAGGAGATTATTTGAAATAATTACTTACTTTCTCCCGATCACAACTTGTATGATGAACTTATAATCATAAAAACTAGGGTAAAAAACAAAAAAGTCCCCTGTGATAAAGCTAATATACAGAAAAGCCTCCTGTGGTTTCAAAATATACAACACGACATCCAATACTTTGAACTAAATTGTAAAAGTGACGAAATCCGTTAAACTTAACGGAAATGGATGAAATGACCAAAATGCCCTGATATAATTAAGCAAAGACAACTTAAAAAAAATCATTTGTTTTATTCTCTAGATAGAGAGAATTGAGGGTTAAGGGGTAGAATAGGTATATTTGTTAAAAATTAGGTATAAAAAAATTTTTTAGGTTCCAATAAATCATTTCCGTTAAGTTTAACAAATTCCGTCACCTTTACAATTTAATTCAAAGTACGGAGTGTCGTGTTGTATATTTTGAAACTATGGGGGATTTTTCTGTATATTAGATTTATCACAAGGGATTTTTTTATAGTTTACCCTAAAAACTAATTACAAAGGGGAGGAAGCTGCCTCTTGTCATTCTGTCTAAATTCTCCGTCCACCATGTAAGGGGGGAAAATAATAAAAAAGATACTATTGTGCAAGGACAGCAAGGTGTAGAAAAAAGTGAGAACAGCTTTGTTGAATTCCTAGAAGCGGGCCCCTAATCCGGAGACAAAGATTCTTACCTCCAAGCCTCAAGCATTCTAGCTCCAAGTATAATACGTTAGTTAGGTTGTCGGAATTGCGTAAATATCTCATTTTCTTATAGAGAAGTAGGTTTATGTCCTTTGAATATCTCATTTTCTAATGAAAATAGGGAAGTAGGTATACTTGTAGATCTCTCTGTCGGATGAGGAGATTTACAGTCACATGTGCGATGGTAGGAGAAGAGTATTTGAGCAATTGTTGTGACAATTATTGGAAATAATGTAGGATAAAAAATTGTATTTTGTGTGGTGAAAATTAAAATAATAGAAAAAATTCAAAATTGTGGTAGGTCTTGCCAATAAACAATACTCATTATACCCATTTGCCATTATAATTTTAGTATCTACATATGCTGATTAATAACTACAATTATTGATCCAAATTGTAAGTATACTTGGAAGGGTTAATTTCACTTTTAATCCTTAACTATTTCTGTGACAGCCCCACCTCCCCCTAAGGCGAACCAAAGGGTTCGGTGGGCCGCCTGTCCAGCTCTCGCCAGGACTCAGTCGAGTTGTTAAAAGAAATCGAAAACGTTCAGGAAGGTAATAGCGCGCTCAAACGATTCAGAGTCACCAAATGGCAAAACGAAAAGCAACACCACAATGAATAGTAGTTGCCACATCACCACCCAGCCAGGAGCCCAACGAATACAGATATGGCCATATGACTCGGGAAAACATTTCCAATCCAAATAGTATACATGAACAGGGTAAATAGTTTTATACACATACGTTTGTAATTTACGGAACAAAAGAAGATAATTAGATCAAAATACATTTAGGGTTTTCCAACTATCGAGGAGCTTTACAAAACTATAATAAAACTAGCTTGACTCGTGCGTCAAAACATCTTAGCCCCAAAAGTGGTTCTCTGTAAGGAAAACAAAGATGACGGGAAGGGGTGAGCTTACGCTCAATGAGGTACCAAAATAATAACAAATAAGAAACATTGAACTTTATATTCAATTAATCACATATGTGCATCAAATAAAGAAGTGAACAAACACCATAGACAGAAAGGATACGGGTGGCTCTCAGGAGCCAAATTCCCATTTGCTTCACCGAAACTTGATCGAAATAACAGTTGACACTCCGTCAACGTTACAGAAGTAACCAATACCGTAGACTCCACTTTCTTCGATTCCTTCCACCTCGCATCCCCCCACCGGGCCCGAAATCCAATCAGATCAGAAATGGTAATACTCGAGTATACCGGAATCAAGGGTCTCAATATCCAAAGATCCCAAAATAGACTACCATGGTTCGTTATCTAATCGACCAGACCCTTGCCGGCCCGACTCGAGTAACTAGCCACAGGGGTTGAGCTCAGAAGTCCCAGAAAGGCCGTTGGATACAAGCTTTCAAACGATGTCAGAACAGATACAGATAGCAGATTCAGATACGCACTCAAAATTGACATATGAACAGACAAGAGAACGAGTGTGATAAAGTACACCCTCGTCTCAAACAGAATAAACAGATAGTTCAGTCGTTCATATCACAGATTGCATGTACATAAACCGAGTTAAACAACAACAAGTGAGGGGAGTGGTACACTCACCGGTGTCAGTACAGATACCTCAAAAATTTTTGCCCACAAGAGAGCTTTAATCACCAAGAAACCCTAAAATAATCAAAGTAAAACAATTGAAGGTTCCACTGTCAAAAATCGAGTATACAGAATGCACATGTGAGGCTCGACTACCAGTCGTATGCCTCGCCAAATAATTACTAATGCAAGGGTGCAAAACATGATTTTTGGAAACGAAAAGGTAACATGAAGATCTAGGCTCAAACAACCCAAAAGCCCTTCATTTCTACCAAAAGGCAATTCAAACTTAAAGGAACCAAACGGCCTAGAAAATTGGACAGCATTTCCCCTAAATTTGCTTAGTTTTCCAGCCGTCATGGCTTCATTATTTCCTCAAATCAGTCCCAACATCTCGTACAAAAATAATCTCATTTCCAAAAGCCGTTCACTAGGCTTAAAGTCATTCAAGTACAAAATTTAGCTAGGAAAATGACCGGAAAGGAAAGTCAAGCCCTAAAATATTCCAATAAGCACAATAAGACTCGATTACAACTCATAAACCAATGTCAAATACTACCGAAATAGGGTTCCATAAGCATACATAAGCATTAGAGGAAACCAGAAAAATCCGGAAATGGAGTTAAGTGTTAACCCAAAAAAAATAGTTTTTGATATCATTTTGCGGTTTTGGTACCAATGGCACTACGATTATCAGATGGAGGTGCAAGAGACACCGTTTCGAAGCTAAGAGATAGGGATATAATGTTACAGAAGGTCACTCAGCCCAGTTTCGAGTGTAACCAGGTCAAAATTGCAATATACTACACCAGAACCGCAAAAACAGATTCACAAATCACATTCTGGTGCAAACATCATAAATCAGGCTACCTAAGTCCAAATCCAGTAATTCCAAAGCCATCCGAAAGCTAAGAAACAGGGTTACAATTCATCAGAAGGCCTCAATAACTAATTCTGAAGCATTCCCAACCAAAATAACCCAGTACAGAAGCAATTCTCAAATTCGGGTAGAAACAGGGCAGCAAGGGTAATTCCATCTTTTCACAAGCTACGTTGCTCCGATTGACCTGAAATTTTGCAGACATCTCTAAAATATCATTCCCTAAAACTTTTATGTTTTAACCCAAGGCCAATTCGGCCTCTAACTATGAGCTACAGTGCCGGGCAGAATGTAAATCAAAGAAACCCTAACTTTCCAATTTTCTTTCCAAAACAGAAATTGCTTGCAATTAACCACTTTTTCCACCTTCTAGCTTCCTTAACTATCATTTCCAATCATCATGCATGACCACATAATCATATTCATATGAAAACAGAAATATCACCAATAATTATAAAACTTCACCAATTCAACCAAAAATCAAGATATAATCCATAAAATTGCATCTTATACCACCACCAATCATGAATTAAACATCATTAGATGGAGGAGAGGGGTTCCTTCACTACTCACCTTAGCAACACAAGAGAGGGAGCAACAAATCACTTTAGTATTCCAAACAACTCCACTAAACACCTCACAATCACTCACTTAAGAGTTTCTATGGAACAAAAGCAAGATTAAATGGTTGAGTTCTTGGATTTGAGCAAGAGTAGAGCTAAGAATTTGGAGAGGTTTTCTTTCTTTCTTCCTTGGAGAGAGCCGACTTCAAGAGCTTGAAATAAGGGTGAATTTTGGTAATTTTTGTTTCATTGGTTTAGTTGGTCAAATCGTAAAAGAATGAATAGTGGTCTTATAGCAAGATTGAATCATATGGTGACACTTGTCACCCTAATTAATGCATCTCTATCTCTTTGTTTCCTCTCTCACCAATCCACTTGGGTAACCTCTAATTATCTCTTAACACCCGATAATTTAAACCCAGTGTCCAAAACTTAACCTAGTTGGCCGAATTTTGCCAAACTTTTCACCCTAGCGGGTCCCACGTCCGAAATACGCTCTTAATTTCTCCAAACCTATTCGATACTAGAAAAATCACCTAAAACCTCTATTTACTCATACAAATTATCTAGAAATTTTCCTAATCAAGAAAATGCAGAAAACATGCCATTAAAGATAATAAAACCTAGAAAATGGAAAAGTTACGGGTTCTCACAATTTCAAAATTTCATTTTATTGTCTTCATTTAAAAATGAGACAATTTGATCCTTAAAGTATATTATTTGTTTTATTTTAGTCCTTTAAGTATAAAATTTCTCTATTTTTGTCCTCAAAGATATAAAATATGTCCCACTTTAATATCTAAAATATGAAATTTATCATATTTTAAATATAAAATTTGTCCTACTTTCATCAATGATTGTATTGTATCTTAAGTATAAAATTTGTCCCACTTTTCCACTTTCATCAATGATTGTATCTATCTTAAACTATAAAATTTATCCCACTTTCATCAATGATATCACGTAGGTGTCATAAATTTTTATTTGAGGGACTAAATTATCTCATTATTTGAGGCACAAAGTGGACTTAACCCTAGTTGGAAGATTTTTTTTATTTGGTAAAAAAAAAAAGTTTGGTGGGTTCGGTTCCGGTCACTACCATGGGTCAGGGCAGACCTCCGAAACCATAGGTCGCTTGCAGAGAAACTTACAAATCGCCTCACTAACACAGCCCTCACATCAATAGTAGGATTCAAATACACCCACGGAATTTAAAGAACCTAAAGAGGCATGAGTCATATATTTTGCGAAATGCCGCTCTTGCCAAGGTTGTATGTTTTTTTTCAACGTATTCAAGTCTAGTTTATTTGGACCTCTTAAAGGGACCGTTTCATTTTTGTAGGGTGGTTCGGCCTATTGCTCTTTCTTGTGCCCATTTCTATCATGCCCTTTTCAGACGAATCATATAGTTGCATGATCCCATCTACTCCAAAAAAAAAAAAAAAACTTATCGAACGCATTGTAATTATGATTGAAACAATGGAAAAGAGTCGAATGATACGATCCCTCCATTACCCTGGAATAAAAGGAGTAATCTTGTAATTCTTGGTCTGTGAAGCTACGTTGTTTGGTGGATAGCCATACCAGTGATTTGGAGGAGATTTCTCAAAAAGTATTTAATGCCCATTTCGACCAACTCTCCATCTTTCTTTGATTGAGCGCACCTTTTTTTATGGTGTGAAAGTGACTCGTTGTTGCCAATTGATTCAACTATGTTGGTCCCACGTTAGTTCGGAATTGGAAGATGATTGGAACTAGGGATGACAATGGGGCGGGGGTGGGGCGGAGGATCTTTCCCCCGTCCCCCGCCCCACTGCCTATTAATTACCCCCGTCCCCCGCCCCATCCCCTGCCTTGACTTCCCCCGCGGGGTTAAAAAAAATTTTATTATATAATTTATTATAATTAAATTTGAACAAATAATCAAGTACTAAAATATCAACATATCATCAAATTATTATTCATTGTAACTTTACAATTGAAACTCATAAAAATAACTAAACAAAAGTTATTTGAATACAATCTAATATGATAAAAAAGTATAACGAAAATAATCAACTTTTCACTTTTGATACAAATACAACCACTAAATTGTTATTGTGTTTTTTTGGAAAAAAATGTTATTGTATTAAGTGTAGTTAGGAATTTAATATAAATATATTAATAAATTTAGTATAAATAATTAATAAACATGTATAATTAGTAGTATAATTGATAATATCATTATATGTATAATTATGTATATATATATTTATTTTTTTTATTTTAAACGAGTGGCGGGGCGGGGGTTGGGGCGGGGAAATATACCCCCGCCCCGTTTCTAAACAGAGGAAAAAAATTTCCCCCCGACCCCCGCCCCAATAGTCCCCCACAGGCCGAGTACCCGCCGGTCATCCCGCCCCATTGCCATCCCTAATTGGAACCCACGTTAGTTCAGAATTGTTCATTGTTTCACTCCCAAATAAAGAAAAAAAAGAAAGATCGAAAAAAAAAAAAAAAAAAACTAAAAATGAGCTTCGTTATAAGAAGAAGAGTAAGGCAAGCAGAAATGGAAATTGCGGTTGAAAATGGCGAATTCAGTAAACACCCAGCTGAAAACATCATCATCGTCCTATGAAGATGGAAAGGAAGAAGGAGAAAAGGACAACTTCTCGTACGCAATGCAGCTGGTCACTTCGGCATCAATGACGATGGTTTTATACACTGCTGTAAAGCTAAATTTGTTCGAAATCATTGCCAAAGCCGGCCCAGGAGCCAAGCTATCACCTTCAGAAATCGCATCCCAGTTGCCTGTGACTAATAATCCTGATGCAGCTTCGATGCTCGACAGAATGCTTCGCTTGTTGAGTAGTTACTCGCTGCTCACTTGCGACGTAGTTGAGGTTGCCGGGGGCCGTGCTGGTGGGGAAACCGATGTTGGATATGTAAGAGTTTACGGGTTGTCTCCGGTAGCAGAATATTTTGTGCCGGATGAGGAGGGGAACTCAGTGGCGCCTGCCATGGAGTTGCTTCAAGATAAGGTCTTGATTGATAGCTGGTAAGCTGGTTCGATTTTCTGAGAATGCTTTGCATTAGTATTTTTGTGCATAAAGTTCGGGAAATTCTGTTTTTCTTCTGGATTTTGGTGAGTAATTATTTTAAAAAATGGAAAACTGATGGATCAAGTCCGAGATTTCTTGATTTTGTTGTACTGAATAGATCAACCTGAGTCCTTGTCATCTTGTTGGATTTCTGTCAAGCTTGTTAATCATTGTATACATTTAAATTAACTACAAAATTCCCCTTCAGAAAACGTAATTTTATTGCTGCCCACATCTTCCAATTTGATCAATACATCCATAGTTTGCAAATTTTCTGATGTAATAATACGACCAACCTAAAAACCATGAATTAGAATGGATTAAGTCATGGAAGAACAAAAGATAAATATGTCCTTAATGAAATTGATGATTTTGTAAAATCTGTATCTTGTCACCTGGTAGACAAAAGAAAGGACTAATAGGGTCCTCTTGTGTTTCTTTTTTTTTTTTTTTTTTTTTCTAGGAGGGGATGGGCGGGATTCAAGGAGGAGGAAGGAGAAGGAGATTTGAACCCAGAACCTCTAATTCCTTGGTGCCTTAACCTTAGCTGCTAGATCAAGGCCTCAACGTTGTGCATATTTTTCTACCCATATCCACAAATAGTTATTCTTTCATTGAACATTTAATTGTGCTTTTCTGCTAAAAGTGCATTTCATTGATCAAATAGTATTTAATTTGGGGCTACTTGGATAGTTGTATCACATGATGCTATCTGAAAACCTCACGGACAGATTGAGCCAATAGGACAATGAGGGGTGCAAAGTGAGAAGGCGACATTCATTGTGGGGGTATCTCTTAATTAACCTTTACATCTTGCCTCCGTGGAAGTTGCTACTAATCAAATTGTATAAAAGCTCTATAAAATGATTAAATTATTCAATACAAAATAAGTCCCAAGGCTAAATCAGCAAGGGTGACAACGTTATCAGGTGGGATGGAGAGGAGTGATTGTGGGTAATTCATTGAAGGCTTAACATATACATGAATTATTAATCTGCTAGAAAGGAATAGGAAAAGGAAGAATAGTAGTTCTAAAATGTGTAACATAGACTCTAGATATATGAAACCCTTGCAATACAGTTAGGCCCATGCAAAAATTCCTTTTTGTTCATATTACCATGTGAAAAATTTCCCATGCTTTTGATAATATATAATAAGATTTTCCTATTTTTCAAGCCTCAGAAAATGGTAAAAGATATATCTTGCAGTTCAATGGGCTACTACAGATCATTTGTTACAAGCATGGTGTTTCGATGACAAAGACTCTACTTGATTTTCATCCAATGTAATCTTTGCAAAGGCCTGATCTATTTAAGGATTTTTAATTTCATATTGGTCTATAGTTCATTGTTTACTTATGCGCTTTGCCTGTCTCTTGGCATATCGGTACTGAAGTCCTGAAGTAATTTCCTAGATGTGAGATAAATAGCCAAGTCATTAAACTTTTCCATGAATCCAATATGGTAAGTTAATACATAGCTCTTTTTTTAGGTATGAACTTGGGAATTCTTTGCTTGAAGGAGGGATTCCATTTAATAGAGTTCATGGAATGCATGCATTTGACTACCCTAGTAGAGATCCCAGGTATAATGAGCTTTTCAACAAGGGAATGGTTGGTCCTACAGCCATAACAATGAAAAAATTGCTTCAACAATATAAAGGATTTGAGCACCTTCAGACATTGGTTGATGTTGGTGGTGGTCTTGGAATAACCCTTCACAAGATTATATCAAAATACCCTTCTATAAGGGGTATCAATTTTGATCTTCCACATGTCATTGAAAACGCGCCATCCTATCTTGGTAAATTTCCTCTATCAAGACTTTGTTAGTCTTCATGTTTCTTTGTGTGTACCATGTAAGCATTCACAAAAACAGTTGATTTTGATGTAAGGAATTTCACAAAATTGGAGTAAAATCTTTTCTTAGATAACTTCATTCTACAAAATGAAAATTGTTTCTAATATCCATAATTAGCAAATTTGAGATAGCAGCTTTTCTCAAATTCCTTGTTGCAGAAGAATTCTAATTTTATTTATTTTCAACAACATGTCCCATGTGCAAGGGAACTCACACATCATCATCTGAGTATGTCATGTTTTTGTATCAGAATAATTTTTTCTATAGAGAACACATCTAAATTATGAATGCTAATCACAAGGACCACAAGTTCACTTTAAGTCTTTGTTCAGCTTAATACAATACAGAGGAAACAGAAACTTTTCCTTGATGCTAATTGAAATTAAGATGTGTAGGTGTTGCCTCAAGGAATGAACAAAGATTCTTATATGGACTTGTTTATCCGTTTCTTTTTTCATATACTTTTATTTGATTGGATAAAAAGATAAAAGTTTTGGTTTGGCAAAGAAAATAGAATTCATAGACATTGAAGTCAAATTAAGAGTAGAAGCTTGTGTGAGTTCCTAACATAGAATCCATAATACACAGATTGGTTCACGGTGGTAGGAGAGTGAACTTCAGAGTATTTCCACTCATGCTATCACTTTTATTACTTTCAATGAAACAGCTTGTTACATTTCAGATGTACTAATCATCGAGATGTGTGTTCACATATATGCGTAAAAGTGCATTTATTTGGTGCATTTACATTAACTGTTCACAAACACGATGATGGAAAACCATCATTTCCAGTATATGAAATTTTATGATGTAGTTGTATCGTAATTTCTATCTTATCAAAAAACTTGGTGCAGGAGTGGAACACATTGGTGGAGACATGTTTGAAAGTGTTCCTGGAGGAGATGCTATTTTTATGAAGGTAACCTCTTTTATTCTGCATCAATTTACTCTTTATAGATTTGATGAAGTAAAAAGTATCATTATAAAAGTTTAATTTGCTGATTATTCCCCTGTGAAATTTTTTTGTGCAACTAACTGCTGATGCAATTCAAGAACCTTGCAAGTCGACCTCTTGAATTACCACAGGATATTGTTTACTTAGTGTGCATATGTATATGAGGGGTAATAAAAAATGTCACTCTTAAAGCAGTATTAGTTAATCCATAGATTTCATACAACATGGATTTTCAATAAGGGATGATTATAAATTTTTATGTTACTTTTTAAGTTATTGTTGTATGATGGGAGACATGTATAATATGCTGTGTAGGATGTTTCTTAATTTTTTGCTTTCTAGCTTTTAGGTGATTTTCTAGTTTAGTATAAAACCAATAATAAAACTCTATGGCAATTAGCTTATCAATGAAAATGCAATATAAACCATTAACTGTCATACAGAGATGAAAACTCAGTTGTCCTGCCTTCTCACTGCATTATTATTAGAATGAGCGATGTCAATATAAGATTTCCTCATGTAAACTTCATTCACCCGTCTGGACCGGTGGCGGTTCACCGGGTTCCCCTTGACCTGTTTAGGTCCCCCCTCCACGTAGTGTAGAGTGGGAGTAGTTGTAGCATTGAATCTATCGTATTGACAAAAAAAAAGTGTAAACTTGATTCACAATTTTGTCCCAGATGATACTCCATGATTGGAGTGATGATCACTGCTTAAAGCTGCTGAAGAACTGCTTCAAAGCTCTACCAGATCATGGCAAAGTCATCGTTGTTGATTTGGTTCTACCCGTAAAACCTGATACTAGTGCCTTTGTAAAAGGCATTTTCCAGACTGATGCTCTCATGATGACTCAAAATCCTGGAGGGAAAGAGCGATCAGAATCTGATGTTCGGACCTTGGCTATCAGAGCTGGATTTAAAGACATAAAGTTAGAATGTTGTGTGGGTAGTCTTGGGGTCCTGGAGTTGTACAAATAGTTATGTCTGCCCTTTGGCAGGTTTTTCATTTGAAGAAATTTCTTTTGTTTGCTTGTATTTCTTAAATAATCTCTATTTGGTCTAATGAGCGTAGTGTTTCTTAGATTGTGCAATTGAAATTATGTCCATCAGTGGAGCTTTGGCACATGAAGTACCAAGGTTCGCAATTTTCTTGCAAAACAGTATTGAGTGGTATAGTCTCTGATCCTTTTCTCTGAAGTTGGCTGGACCTAATTACCCACTGGATTTGGTGGGATCACAGTTTGCGGCACTGGCTACGATCTTGGTGTTTTTAATATTGGAAAAGTTACATGAACAGTTATTGGCGACCTGAGAACATTGCCACGGAAATTGAAATATGTAGAGAGCATGTTACTGTAAAGCATATTTCCTTGCATAACTCTCTTCAATTGTGCACTGCAAAAGAACAAAATTTCTGTTGAATGCAGGGGCAGCAAATTCCATTGCAAAGGTAGAAACAATAAATTCTATCAAGAGATGCTAAGCCTCAGCCCTTTTTCTTAATAGGTAACTTTCAACATGCTCAGATGCCTCCTCCCCCCCCCCCCCCCCCTCCTTTCTACCAAAACAACCACAAAAAAAAAAGAGCAAATTAATTTTGTATGGTAAACACTTACATGTCTCATTACTACAAATTAGGCATAACAGCCAGATTATAAGAAAAACGATTCAAACTCAGAACGAGCCTTACCTTTGTAACATTCCATGTATGTATTACATTTCATATAGTTACAATTACTTGACTCTAGCCTAAGAACGATATGAATTATAAAGCGCAACAGTCTCACTTAATTAGTTTTTCTTATAATCTACTTCAGCTGGCAAACTATACTCTATCATTGAATGTTGAAATAGACAGTGTAAGATTCATCTCTCAAGCTAAATAATGGAGCCAGGAGAAAGTTTCTATCTGTGCCTTTGGCAACAAAGCTAATGGGATGGTATTCACTGATTCCCTTGTCCAATTTAAAGCTCACTGCCTGTGAGAAGTCAGCATTTGAGGATCCAGATTTGCAGGAAAGTGTGATGTTATTTGAACCATCATTCAGGCCACTACTTACATAACAACCCTTATGGTTTTCGGATTCCAAAGAAATGGTTCCGTCCATCCCATCCAGCCCAGACACCAAATGGAAGATAGCTGCATCCTTGTCATTGGACGAGTCTGGAACAACTCGGAGTGTTTCATCTACACCTTGATTCTCCACAAGCATTCCAGGAAAACCATATGGCTCTAGCATGACTGATTTCCCTATAGCATCTTCTGGCGATGCAAATACGTCTGATGGTTCTTTTAGGATAAGCCTGAATGTCGCATCTACAGCATCATTTGTTCCAGGTTCAGGAAGCTTCTGCAATTGGATGGAGTCATCTGATTTTGTCAGGGAAAACTCCGCCTCCCCAGACACTTGGGATAGAGAAATCAGATGAGCATTGTAGTCTGCTGGAATTGGAGTAATCCAGTCTGCAAGAGATGCACCGGGCTCTGTCTTGATGTCCCAGTCTCCACTAGACAGACCAACAAGAAGGTAGGGACCATAAAGAATTGCCTGGAGAGAAGCATATTCTGGCCGATCATCTGAATAACCATTCAGAATAATCTCTTAGATGTAAAACAATGCAGGAAAATTTCTTGTTCCATAAAAATAAGAATAATTAATAGAAACTGTAGCTGATGTATGTGATAATAAAGAAACTACAATATATTACACCTTTAATGGCTTCAAGTCTAAGACTTAAGGGAAACTCAAGAGTGACTTTGTCACCAGGGCTCCACTTTCTAGTGACAGAGAGAAAGTTTCCTGCATCCAATAATGGGAAGTCATGAACATCATGCTAAGGATCCTGGAACAATATGGAACTAATCTAAACCACAGATGAATATTATTGCCATCCACCATGAGCAAGTTACATTCATGCTTACAATAATTGGAAAAATATCAATTAGGTAAGTCATTTCTAAATTAAGTAATATGAACAAAAATGGAGATAATAAGCACACCAGGCACTGGCAGGATCAAATCTTGACTATTCAGTAGTGCCTTGGCAACATTTGTACTTGTCCATGTTGGTATTCTCAAATTCAAAGTAGACACCACAGCTGCCTCTTGCTGCATGAGCAACAGATGGAAATAATTTTGTGTTTGTCAGATCCATTGAATTGAGCACTCGAAAGATGGAGAACATGATGAGATATTTGCCAGTAAAAGTTAAGACTTCAGGAATAAGACAAAAAAATGATAATCCAGTTCAAATGATTCCTTCACAGCAAGAACTAAAGATAGATGTATAAACAAATAAGACATTAGATGCAAGAAATTAGCTTTTGATTTGCAGAACTTCTAAAATTTACTCTGGAATATTCCCCGAAAGGCTCTTAAGGAAAGATGCATAGAGAAGTTATTTTCACAGGTATGTAGCAGCTTATAGGCTTTACAATTTTGAATTATCCATTTGTAAGCAGATAGTGATGCATCCAAGCTTTTCATGAACAATTAATAACAATGAAAACATGAATGGAAAGCAAACAACTTTTGGCTATATCAGAACATTAGCTTGAACCTATCCCACTATAGTGGTATGAGAACCATGCACATTCATGCTATATCAGAACCTTCCATCTTGAGTCATCACTCTATTTTTCAATCAAACAACTAATGGCTAGAATTTATATACGTCTGTGTTTTGCATAAGATGCATTTTCTTTCTTAACGAAAAAACATAAAATGTCAAAACCATTTCTGCTAGAACAGGCTGTTTCAATCAGCTCTATACAGTGGGGCCCTCTCTAATTCCAAGAAAATTACAGTCTAAATAATTAGAAATTAGAAAGACCTCTCTCCAATCCTTCATTACTGGAATCTCATAAATTCCCTTGATTTTCCTTCTTCCTTTTGAAACTAAATATAGCATCTTACTGTCTTCAGTTCTTTACTCTCCTTAGTTAAAATGAAAAAGAACTTGCTGTTTCAGCTATGCATGAAGAAAAAAACATATGCATTTCTGAAAGACTTGTATTTCGTTTTCCCTTCCCACAATAAGTTTAGCTAACTCAAAGATATTGAGTCACCAACATTAAGTAAATTATTATTTGTGCCCCCAACTCCTCAACAAATGGCATTAGAAATTTTAGACAGAATATAGTATACCTACAAGGTGCTAATGGTAACATTCTAAACTAATAAAGCATTGTATAACTCAAGAAGAAAAATATTAGTTCTCCAAGATTTACAAAATATACCTCTGAAGAAATTGCCACTGTCACATGAAGGCGGTTGTCCCACGAGACAACAGGGATTATGGTCTGGTTGATTAGAAATCCTCCAGATCTCCACTGAAATGAGCTTGGTATATACTGAATGATATAAAGACCTGGAACTTTTCCCTCCTCTTCGAAGTATATTGAATCTCCTAACTTTGAGAAAGACTCAATTCCTAGAGTACAAAAATTTACAAAAAGCAATTGATCAAGGAAAAGTTAACCTTCAATATGGTAGAAAATTCCATTGGCAATTGGTCAGAATAGCAAACAAATTGGGATTGGAGACGTTATAAACTAGATGTAAATGATTGCATAAACCATTCTTTTTTTGAGGGGCTGGGGGGCAGATTTTCTTTTTTCGAATTTCTAGAACATTCACTCTTCAACTGCGTAATTGCTAAAATTTCAATAAGGAAATTGTTCCCCAGCTCCAATCAGTAGGGCCCTCAAAAAAATTTAACAGAAAAAAGGGTAGCGAGATGCAAACTTGAGGCCAATGCTTGTACCTGTACCGTAGCAGCACCAGAAATCATCAAACTGTGAGCCCCATTTATGGTAACTTTGGGCTTTCGAACCCCCACGTTTAAGAGGAAGCATATAGATCATAACTCCAGGTTCCCTTCCTCTTTGTATGCTCAGTACTCCATTTGTCAATGCCCTTTCATAGTAATCTGCATACCTTATGTCTTTGGTCCATCTAAATAGATTGCGTGATACCTGCAATTTTACATGACAACAGCAATGTTAATTAGTAGTGGTACTACGTATAGTACATCAGAGAAAAAGCCAATGCACATGAGTCAATAGCCTGTTCCCTTGTTAAGTTTTCCGTATGTTGGTTTGTTTTAGAATGTTAAAACTATGAAAACTGATAAAAACCAAAGGACATAAGAGAACTGTCTTGCCACCCCACATCACCAACCTTCCAAGGTTAACCAAAATGAGGGCAAAGGAAAGGGGGCAAAAAAAAGCCCTTCATAGCATACCTTGAGCATGTTATATGTTGTACATGACTCCTCATTCTCAGTTTGCAGAGTACTAGCTAATCGCTTTGGATCTGACCTGCTCAGACATAAATCAGGACAAAAGGCAGTATGAAACACTTTCTGAAAGAAAACCAGACAGAAAGCTGGAAAACAGAATGGGCAAACAACAAAATAAATGTGTGGAGTCAAAAGACTTCTAAATGAGATAATTGTATTGTACTTATTCAAGGATAAATATTTCTACCAGAACTCGCTGACTGATGTTCCTCCAGTTGCATAGGCATGAGATGAGTTGATCATATCCATGAAGTATGTTCCTATTTCCTAATGACCAACATAACCAAAATGTCAAAATTCGAGACAGAAATAGTATGGTAATTGCATGATAGGCAGGAAACATGCTGACCATGCTGTACAACAAGTGTGTTGGAATCCTATTCCCATAATGCAATGTAAATAACATGTGATCTTGAAATAATTAAAAGGATAAGATATTTTGCAAACCACCATCAATCATTGTTAACTATAAGAGAGAACCAAAACAAACAACATTTCAAACTAGTTTGGATGTAAAAGAGTCCACCAGTTATTGTGATCTTGAAGTTTCCACTGTTATCTGAAACATGAGAGGCAGCTTTAAAATTATTCCTTTTATGATTAATAGAGTGAAGGAGAAGCATTATTGCTCAATGGAAGACCATTTATCAACATTATGCTTGAAAAGCAAGGTTATCATCTCCTGCCTTTAATTTTTCAATGATAGAAAACACAATTTTACATGAACAGTGATTCAAAGACAACTTGAAGAGTATGCTATATTCAACAACACTCTTCATAGTTCATTTAAAGCTTATATTAGTGAATGGAATACAAATAAAGAAAATTACCTTATATAAGGGATCACCAGTAACTTCATACCGCATTTGAGCTCCAATAACAACTGGAATATGTGTATTGGTATGAAAACCAGAAATGTCATCGGCCTGGAAAGTAGGATACATATGACATATCAAATATTCTCCCCCATTTGACGAGTACTCTATGCATTGACTATTGATTTATTTCAGAAAGGTAAATATCAAACTTTCCAAAACAGCAACATCCTGATAGATCCAGTTTTAGGAGGAAGTTCTTAACCTGATGTCACAATAAAACATTCCATGCAGAACGCAAAGTGATCAGACCTTATTACCACCAGATATTGATTAATATCGAACTTGTTTCAAGATTTACATGGTCTTTTAGTCAGAGATTTGAATGGTACTTTTCTGAAAAATGGCAATAAAGCAGTTACCTGAAGTATGCTTAACAAGGACAAGCTAATTGTGTAAATGTTTTCACAGCTAGTTAGCCCTCCCTTGTACCTCAACCAAATTTTTGTTAACAGAAAAATAAGTAGACGACCAAGTGTAAATAGGCAGTATAGAAGAGTCAAACATCACAAGACACTAATCCAGATTACCTTTTGTAACCTTTTTAAGTTAAAACCTAGAGTTAACTTGTTATATGATAAGGCAATTCTAGGCTTGATCACTTTCAACTGTGGTCCAAAATGCTAATGGTCCATGATACTTGATTTCAGAGGATAACACCAATATACATTATCCAAAGTAAATTTATCAGTTAACTGTTTATTCTTTAAAGCGGCAGTGAAAGAGATCAATTGAGAAACAAAACAGGAATAGAAGAAACACACTTGGAGGGGAGAAAAATTATGTTTCGAATCATATCTTGAATAAATTCAAACTAAAAGGTAGACATGTTAAGGAATTTCTGCATGAATCCAGCAATTTGGAGAAGTACTACAGTAACCAATTAGGACAATGACAAAACATATTTCCACACTGAAACCCCTTGATGAAGATTAATTGGCACTCGCAGTAAAGGGCTGTAACTGTAAAGACAAGAATTAGCATGCTTTAGAGCAAAATGAAATTTCTAACTTTAAAAGGAATGCAAAACTGACCTTGACGGCAAGCTCTCCTAGAAAGCATGGTTTGTCAAAAAGGTGAGCTAGCAGTAAGTGCTTCTGATCACCCTGAAGCATATAATAGAATATGAAGTTTAGAAAATGATAATAATAAAAATACATGTTCAATTGGTTAGTATTACTCTTAAAGAATGAGACAACTAATTGACAGCATAAAATTTCGCCAAATTTCTCCTTCACGAACTTTATAACTCTAGCACAGTTCTTTTTTGGTTTGAAACAAACCTAAGATACAAAAGAGGGAGCATTTTAATTTTGATTTCTACACAAGGTAGGAAGCATTAAGACATGTTATAGCAGCATTTTCAGCCGAAAAAAAAATGACAACCATCTTGTAACTTTCTTTGACTTAAATTTCCCAACTATATTTCCAAGCACAGTAAATGAATTTTAACTTTTGATTCTCCTAATGGAAAAACAAACTAGTTGAGCTAAGGATAATACGAACCGTTATCGCGTGTAACCTATAAAGAACATCATTCATGCCACCAGTTTCTTCATTTAGTGAGGACCAATGTCTTTGAATCGAGTACTTCAGAATCACATTTTGCACACGGTTGAAGTGATAATCAACCATCCAATTCAACATTTTGAATGCTTGCTCATTGTCAGCAAATGTATACTGATCGAGAAGACCTGCCATTATCTATTTAAAAAATTTGGGATAGTCAGTGAATGGGCTAATCCTGCATCTTTGCTAATAACAATCAAGAATATCAAGTGTTTGTACCTTGTGAATTGTATAATATGGTGCCCAGACTGTTTTTAAAGCTTCAAATCTGTCAAATTCTTCAGAAGGGAAAGCAGAAAGATATCCAGTACCCATTTGCTTCTGGCAGTCAGATAGAATGGAAACAACAGCAGACATCTTCGTTTTGAGGGTATTATCATTAGTGCTAGCCCACATTAATGCTGAGGCGCTCAGATAGTGTCCTTAAGTATATTCCAAGCAAATGTCAGATCACAATGTAGTGGCCAGAAGAAAGTTTTAGCTCTTACTGAGTAAGCTAACTTTCTTCAGATATATATCTCACCAAATTGCTGAAAGATATTGTCTTAATACAACCAAAAAGTACAGCAGTCAATATTGAAGACTAGAATATCCTGCTATTTTTAAAAAATAAGGAACCATCTATTGAAGATTTTAACACCTAGCGAAGTGATAATTCCTCCATAGAGAAATCATCAAATTGATCAAATTTCATATCTTAATCCAAGCAACAAGCACAGAACTCCCAGCTCTAATATTTTTTCCTTAGTCTAATGTTGTTACATTGACAAAGAATCAGCCACAAGCAGCTACTATGTCAGATTCCCTGCTATTACTCAAATTTAATGTCTAAAAGCTTCAAACATGTAATGATACAGAGGAAAGATTGAGAACTATGAAAATTAATATCAGAATATCACTTTCAAAATCACAATTTAACGCATCTGAGTTTCTCAAATCAAGTATTCATATCACAATATACGAGAATCATAAAACATGTAGAGGCAAAGAATGGCACCTTATATAAATATTAAACTTACCTACAAAGTGACCTCGAAGCTCACAATTCACAGCCTCCCAACCTCCATATGGCTGACCAGGAGTAGGCAAACCAGCAGTCTTCCTAAAGCTCCATACCAATCTATCAACATCCAACATCAACAAATACTCCAAATTAGTCTGCTGAGCCATTCCATGAATTGAACTAGGATCCAACCTCACATCTTTCAGAGGCACAGCCTTCAGAAAAGCTCCTGCATTTCCATTATTGTTCCCTCCATAATCCTTTATTTGTCTATACAACATCATCCAACTAATCTGATCCTCTTGCCTCACCATCCTCTTTGGCAGCAATTTAGCCCAGTAAGAATTATCACTTGGAGTCAAATGGTAGTGACTCTGAGCCAATACCTCATTTCTCCAAGTCTCGTTCTTTGATGTGAGCAACTCATAACGAAACGTGTGTGATGACAACTCGGGAAAAGTATTAGTACACTCCTTACTGACAACCAATTCTTCACATAGAAGAGAGAAAAGGGTGCTCAATAGTAACAATCTTGACAGCATCAAAAACCTCATCTTTATCATCAAGAACAACTGAGTTCAACCTCCACGGTAAGATTGAAAGGTATGAGCAGAGCAAACTGAAGAATCCCGCATAAATTTATACAAAAGCCGATCAATCAATATAATAATGTTGACGACTGAGCCCCGCACAAGGATATCTCGTGAAAGGCAAGAAAATTATCCACAACCTGATACAAGACAAAATTAACCGACCAAAAATTTGAGTAAAGCAATGGAACACTTACATTTGACTAAAAGTTGGAATTCTGAGGAATCTAAAACAACCCTTTTGGGCCCATGCTCATAAAATTACAAGCAAACACATGACAAACATTCATGTTGTTATCCACGAAAATGACAAAGGATAGAGTTTAAGGCAAGAATTACAGGTGCCATGTGAAAACAAAAGAACTCTGCACCCAAATCTAAGCATGTAGAGGAGATATTTATAGAGGCAGAGATCATTGTAATAGGCACAACAAGGATGATGATAGAGTGGAAAAGAATATCAGCAGATATGGACATGAAAGAATCACGGATGGGGTGTGGTGTTTGCTAGAGTTGAGAGAGTCGTTGGAGTTATACTATAAAGAGAGTGTGGTTTTTTAGATTACTTTTGTGAAAAATAAATGGGTCCGTTTGGATTAGTTGTTTTTGGGATTGTTTTTCAAAAACAGCACTGTAGCATTTCGTTTTTCAAATACAAGTCCGTTTGGATTAGTTATTTTTGGGGTTGTTT
Organism: Coffea eugenioides; assembly: GCF_003713205.1. Lineage (NCBI taxonomy): Eukaryota > Viridiplantae > Streptophyta > Magnoliopsida > Gentianales > Rubiaceae > Coffea > Coffea eugenioides. The sequence goes on along the minus strand of NC_040035.1, from coordinate 14,066,547 downwards.
TTCAAAAATTATATAAAAAACTTTTACTGTAGATGTTTTATTGATTATTTTTAGATGTATTTTTAAAACATATTTTCGAGTATTTTTATAATGTATAATTTTTATATTTTTATAACAATATACAATTATACATTTATAAATATTTATAAATAAATATATTTATATAAAAATATATAAATGTATTATATTATATATAATACATAATATAAATATATTTATAAATGTATAAATGTATAAATTATAAATGAATATTATATAAATGTATAAATTATAATTTTTATATTTTTATATTTATATACATTTATGCATTTATAATACATTTATAAATGTTTATAAATAAATATATTTATACTTTTATAAATAAATATATTCATATATTTATATATAAATGTATTATATTATATATAATACATAATATAAATATATTTATAAATGTTTAAATGTATATTACTATAAATATATATATTAAAAATGAATATTATATAAATGTATATTATAATTTTTAATTTTTAATGGTTTTTTCGTTTCTGGAGTCTTTTCACTTTTCAACTTTTTCAGTTTACAATTCTTTTTCAGAAAAGGAAAAAAAAGGGGGGGGGGAACTATATTTTGGGAGAAAAAAATAGCCGAGTTAAGAAAATCGAATAAACTACTTAGTCATTGATTATATTTTGTTATGATTAACTATATCCTTAACCTTAAAAAAAAAGAAAAAGAACTAAATTTTAGGTATATCAATTCTTAATTCTCTAACATGCCAATACACCGTTCTCTAACAATTTATATAAGTGTTCTAACCCTCAAAATCATGGATTTTGAAGCTGAAAGGATTCTCTATTTGGAAATAACTATATGTTACATATATGTAATGACATATTGATATGGGATTCTTTGCGGAAAGCAAAACAAAGACATATTTGTAATTTTAAAAATAACAATATGACTAAAGTAGCTCCTTTAATTCTCAAACTTCATCATATTTTCTCCCTTTATTCATGCCGTTTTGGTATAATTATATCGAGAATATATATATATATATATGCCTATTTTTCAAAATTCTGTCCTCCTCTAATATCTCATATTGAAAAAAAAAAAGTAATACTTTGAATTATACGTATCTGTGGCTTCAAAATTAAAGCGAGTGAGATACCATATTGAAAAAAATTTATTCTTTTATATTTTGTAGGAAATATAGTACCATTTTTGGACAATTCATATGGTGTATTTGCAAATAACATTTTGAACCCCTTTTAATTTGAAAATGACTCCTCAACCCCTTTTAATTTGCAATGCAAGGCTAGGGAGGAAAGTTGATCTTTCTTGGATGGTGTCGTGGGTACTAAAATGGATACGGATTGGGAAGAGATGGGGAGGCGAAAGAGGACGTGGTTGGAGAAGTAAATAGTTGGCATGGTGGTGGAGGCAGTGGAAGAGAAAAGATAGCAAAGCAGAAGACTGGGTCAAGGGTGATAGGGAAAAAAAAATTAGCTACTTTTAGAGCAGTTGACCGCTAGGAAGATCTCTTTTTGGGTATAGGTTAAGAGATCGATCCATTTGTCTGAATCTCTTGACCTGTATTCTTGTCCAAAATTTTCTGAAAATTTCACCAACGGGTGCTTTCTACCCTTTTAATCCGGTGCCAGTTTAGTCCCGTTTGAGTTCTTCATTGACCCATTTGGATCCGCCCCTTCCGCTTAGTATAGAGTACGAGTAGATCTAGAATCGTGTCTGGAAAAAAAAGTGGTAAGGGAAAAAGATTTTTTTCCCTGTCAAAACACAAGGGTATTCCAATAAGAAAACTTGACAGAACATTAATAGATATTAATCTCTATGCCAGGCTACACATAAGAGCTATATTAATGAGTATTTTTGTGCTTAAAAAGTGGAGGTAGCTCACCTCTTTGTCCAGAATTTTACTTTCTTTAGAAAAAAAAAGGTACTTACAATTTAGTAAATACATTTTATAAATTACGCAATAAGTGTATCTTTTCAGAAGAATTAGAACGAAATACATTTCAAAAATTGGAGACCACTCTCAAAAAATCACCTCCAATATATACTTCAGGTATACTTTATACCAATTTAGATTCCCAATTTTGATAACTAATTTAGGCCATACTAGCTAGTTTGGCAAAGATTGTTGTACATTTTTAGTGGCTAATTTAATCAAAACCTAACAAATAATGGATTGTGCGCATAACCTTCTTGGATTCTTAGTTGAGAAATATGTTCATTTTTTTTTCATTGGTAAAGTTTGCTTTTGCACCATTTCCGAAATCTCAAAGAAGATGGGGAAAAAGGAGTATTCATCTTATCACGTGACAACATTGTTTTTTTAATGGAAAATTTTATTTATTTTTAAGAAAATTTTGACAGAGTTTCCCCTTATAAATGAACGAAAACTCCCTGCTAACAAACACAAATTGAAGAAAAAAATCACATGGCACTTACTACATTCTAAGTCTACGAAAGTTTGAAAAATCCAATTGATCAAGAGCACAATCATCTCTCACCAAGCGAGACACTTCACAAAAAGATTCATACGTCGAAATAATTCGGGATTCCACTCCGATTTTTGCAAGACCGTACCTTCTGTAATCACGTGACAACATTACTAGTTACTAGATAGGGATTGTCATTGACAAAATTAAATCAACCAGATTTTCACCAAACATGTGATGAGAATATATTCAATCTTGCTTTTTCTTGTCACATAATTTCTGCAAACGATATTGTCACATAATTCTATACAACAGCAACTTAGTTTCATTGACAAAATTCCATAATTAACCCTTGATCACGGGTTAAGTTTGTACTTGCTCTTGTTAAAGTTAAACATGTGACGATATCGCCGGCCTAAGCTGTTAACCACAAAATTCACTTGATTGCAACTGATAAAAGTAAGCTCTCACAGCATACCTACCAGCTATCTTGCCCAAGGACTAGACATTTTTTTAAGGTTCTTCTATTTTGCGCCCTTAGGGCATATTATAATAGATGGTCCAAGTGTTAATTGTCCACACAAGTTTAAAATTTTTTGGCCAAAGTTTTCTGAATTTAAGGGGTTAATGATGATGTTTAAAATTTGAAATGAGTCTATACTTATTCTGTGGGGATAATTTCAAAAACCTCCCTTAAAATTTGTCATAATATCACTTAACTTTCTTGAAAATTTTAAAATCTCACTTACCTCTCTTGTCGACTTGACAAGACTAAATATTCATATCAAAAGTCACAAAAAGCCAAAATAAAATAAAATTTTGAAACCAAAAAAATGTAAATTAAAAAAAATTGCAATCTAATAATGATCCATATTTCTTTACATTGGGGTCATGGTGGAATAACAAAACATGTGAATAAACTAAATCTAATGAAAGTCAACCACTTAGAATGATTTTGGTGAATAATTAATACCTTAAAAAATTTCGTGCATAGTTAAGTTACAATTAAGGAAGTCAAGATATTTTTTGGGGAAATATCTTTTAATTCATGGTGTAGTTTAAGTTGTATTGAAACCTAAAAAAAAATCTCTTCATACGTGTGAATTTTGCTTTGGTTCCAATACGGCTAAAGTAAATAGTTTACGTCAAGAAATGTGTACCTTATAAAAATTTAACCATATTTTACCTTTTGTTATTGTTATAAATTTCATAAATAGGATAACATAAGGTTAGTATTGGAACAAAAAGTTTTATCCTTCTTGTATTTCCTCCAAAGAGGTTAAAATGTTATAAGGAATGTCAATCTAAGAAAGGTAAATGAGATTTTAAAAATCTCAGAAGAGTTGAGTGATATTATGAGAAACTTTGAGGGAGGTTTCTAAAATTATCCCTATCCTGTGCCTGAACAGAATAGAAAAAACAACTTTTTCTTTATCATGCAGAACATTAAACAATTGCTAAGGGATCCTTATTCTTTTTTTTTTTTAATAGTGCTAAGGGATAATTATTCAACAATATTGAATGTGGCAAGTCTTCTACAAACGTATGATAAGGGCAAGGGTATATGTTAATGTTATCCATACTCCTTGTCACTCACTAAATGCTACCTGCCTGAAAATGGAACTGACTTGCACAATTTGAGAAATATATTATTGTCCACTGAAACCGACAATAACCCGCAAATTGCATGAGAGAGAAAGCAATGCATTCTTTGTTGTCTTCGTCAAGTTGAGTTAGACAGTTTGATCTTTCATTAAAACCCGAACCCAATTGTTTGGTGGATCTTCAGAGTGGGGCTTCTTGCTCTGGCTCGGACAACAATGGACCGTTTATTTATCACCACACTTTCCTCTCAACATCTTCAAGTCATTGAGACAGATTTTTTGGTTGAGATTACGATCAAGAAGACAAGAATCAGGATCATTGATATGCCTTCGTTTCTTCCAATCTGTTTTGTTGTTTGTTTGTCGTTAAGAATTACGATCACTTATTATATAATAGAAAATATTAATAGTACTCTACTTTTTGTTATTCGTTTTCTCATTGCTATTTTCATCACATGATTTGCATTGATATGACTTTATGTAAAACAATTTATATGAGTGCAATTAATAAAAGTGAAGTACGATTAATATTCCTTTTATGCAATTTATGAGCAATATCTCACTTGCACATAAAAAAACAAAAGGTTTGCACATAAAAAACAAAAGCTCACTTTTAAGACTCACCATAGCCTTAATATTTCTTTCTTGCCTTGTGAAAAGGTGAATAAAATATACACCGTAGTTTCCTCTTTTTCATATTTTGTAGTAAAATGTACAAATCGTTTATAGTTAATTCTTTAGCCCAAGAAAACAAAAAAAAAAAAAAATTCAGTGTCTTTAATTTTTTTGGGGCAGATTCCCTTTCTTAATTTTGCACATTTTCCCTTTCTTATCGAGCTAGAGGTTTGGTGTATATTTCTCAATGCCTCGAAGATATTTCAATGGTGAAAGGGATCAAATGGTTCTCAACTGTTCATTTTCAAGATGTGGCATCTCAGCATCCATAATTTGGTAAACATGCAGAATTCTGCAGATTAATGAACCAGTATACTGTTGCTTCACATCTGTGTGTGCTGTGTGTGTATGTGTTTTTTTTTTTTTTTTGTTCTTTTTTTTTCTGGTAAAAAAGAAAAACTTTGCAAGCAGGTAAAAAAACACACGCACGTTTCCTAACAAACTATGCAATTGATGTAGACAGACTAAAAGTGTCTTTTAAATAATTCTAGAAAAAGTATCTTTTAAATAATTATAATGTTAACTCATGACGTTGGTGAATCAATTTTCCATAAAATTTTGAGGGAATTAGATAATTAAATACACCATTTGTCTTTACCTTGATGAGTGCCTGCTGCAGCTGATAAATAAGGACTAAGGGTATGTTTGTATTTTGATTAGGTAATATTCTTTTTTTTTTTCCTTTATTATAACTGGCGGAGGCACGGAGGGCAGGACCATCGCCTCCTCAAATCCTACAAATTTATGTTTTTCTCTCCTGTTATTTAGACCAACCCATGAGAAGGTATCATAATATATTTGTATGCACCAGTACTCAAATGGTCCATAATATTTGCGCATTATCCTCTTTTGGTCCCTCACACAAACAATGACACATTTTGACATGACATGTTTAAAATAACAAGTATGGTCCTCACCCGTTGTTGGCCAATGTTGCCTGAAGTACTGATGCGCACATTTCGTGCTCGTAAAGTGAAAGGGAAAAAACAAAAAAAGAAATGTGATGATGCATATTTTGTGCTCATTTCTAACAACTTCTTTTTTTTTTCAATTTTTATCAATAAAAAAGGCATGTATGTGCTTTATTACATATTTATAAAGATATGACATTTTCTTTTAGAAGAAAGAATTATATTTGGCTAACTAGTTTACTGAAACACGATCTCAGTATGAGTGATTATAGATACCATCTGGTTTGTTGGGGACCAAGACCAATTATGTTAAACATGAGGGGTTCAAAAAGGTACTATGGAAATATGAAGCACCGTTTGTGCAATGTTAAGACTACGACAAACCTGAATGTTTAGCATAGAGTTTTTTGTTGGTAATTTGATTTTATGTTAGAAAAGAGTCATTTGGACAGTGGTGTACAAATTTATCAGTTGTGGTATTTAGTTGATATGCAATTTTTTGTAGCTACTGTTGATGTCATTGTATGGTAAAGTACCATTAAGCAGTTAAGGGTTCTACATCATTCCTTTATTTGGTGGGCAAACATAGAAGCAACTCATTCGTTCAAATTTACTTTTTGTAACTGTCCAGCAATACAACTATTCAATCTGAGCTCATCATAAGTTCAAAGTAGTGAATCAGCCAAAATAATGTGGTGCAATTATATATTCTGTAGTGGTGGGAAAGTTAGAGCAATGTATATGCTTACAGAATAGCACATATTTGCAAGGAGATTATAGGATCAGAACTTGTCAACTTTTTACTTCATCGAAGACATGGGTTATCACATAAATTGTAAACAATAATTACCAATTTAAAGGTCAATCCTGTTAAAAGTTTTGTGGAAGAAGTGCAAGTTACTATAAGTAATTGTTGTATTGAATTCTAGCCAAAGGTATTCTTGTCAAGTTGGTTAGGAAAAAAAACTTTTGGTGCTCTGTTAAAGTCAGGGGTCTCCAAAAATTTTATTATCATTACTAAATCGAGGTAGCGTTTCAGTTGCCAGTGCAATTACAGAGGACCAATTTACAGCTCAAACCAGACCGCAAAAATAAACAAACCTATTTTTTAATCAACATAGTTCACATACAAGCCATAACGAGAAAAACCTAAGGTCAGTTGATCTCGATCAAGACAAATACCGGTTCTCCGTTCTTAAGGAAGAAAAACATTCAAGAGCACTTCCTTTACATCGTATGGCAGGATCAAAAAAAGCACGATATGATACGTTTTTGCCAAACTATACAGTAGTAATTTCAATGAGAAGAACTAAAAAGAGTAAATTTATACAATCCCCGTAGTTTCGTTTATTGCCACATTATTCTCCTAACGTTTCAAAATATTTACTTCATCTCCTATGATTTTATGTAAATTAAAAACTTGATAGAAAATATCCTATTTGACGTCATTAATTAAAATGTCAATAGTATCCTTACTTGAATGCTAAACCAATTAACCGTTTAACTACCTTATATAAAAACATAAAAAAATTACTTGAATAAATACAAAAATTACAAAAACATAAAATGAATATTTGTACAAATCATAGGAGGATTACATAAAGATTCAGATACGTGTTTTTGATATAATAGCCATAACTAATTGTACATTCTGTTCAATTTCCACTTTACAAAAAACAATGTGAGTTATGTAGCTTTTTTGAAACCTCAAGGGAGTCATCTGACATTATTAAAATCACAAGGGGGTTATAAGTAATTTACTTAAATAAAAAATCTTCAAACGTGAAAGCTGCTATACGATATGACTTGCACCATCGGTAGAGCCTGGCTTCAATCCAACTCCAACAGCACAATGTCCTCCACCCCCAATAAACGTTTAAAACTTTAAGGGAAGCGGGAGTAAATAAAGAAAATATGATAATCCACGGAGAATTTATACCGCAAAGAGGGCCAAGTTCGGAAATCTCTTTTCTTCTGGATGCATATATTATCTGTTGCATGAAGAAAGACTAAAAAATTTGCCCTGATTATATCACCAGGACCAAGACTACACACAAATCGTAAACTTGGCAACGGTGGAATTTGAACCTTAAACTCCAAGGAATCATCCCATCTGATCGGTCAAGAAAAAGGTAAAAGAAACTAGCATTTTCTAAAGCTAACTGAAAGTAAAAACATATAAAACAGGTTGCAATACTTACAACATAACAGTAAATGAGGCTATAATTACTCTAATTACTTCTGTTTACCAGTTAATCACAAGTATCTCTCATCTTCTCCTACGCTTCCTCCGTCTATCATCACTTCCGCTATCACTTTCACTTTCCTTCGAGCTTGAGGATGATTCAGATTCAGATGAATCTGAATCATCAGAACTAGCACTACCTGATTCATCAGATTCAGAAACAGGCTTCTGCTGTTGCATGATAAGGCGTGGCATGTTCTTCAGATACTCTCGCAGATTTTCCGTGATACCACCCAGACCAATTGATGTGAAAAAGTTGATAGAAAACCTAGTGTTTTTTGGATTATCCTTGGGAAAAATTGACTCAAAGGAGTCTTGCATTGTAGGATCATTTAGCCGCTCATTCAGCAAGCGGATACCAAGGTGTTCAGACAATTCCTGTAGCAGAAAGGAAAAAGTTTGCTTAAGTATAAAAGGAAACAGGCACTTAGTTGAGCATTTTTAGCAAATCCCAAGCAAACATCCCCCCTTCCCTTTTTAGAAAGGCAATTTCATCTATACAACTGTACCAATTTTATATCCCAGACGAGAAAGATGGAAAACTAGGCAAGAGAGCTTAGACAGTAATAGGTGTACGCAACAAAAAATCACAAATACAAATTTGTCAGAAACACGGACAGATGAGATATTTGCCAGGAAAAGTTCAGGAGCAAAACAGGAAACAATTTTACAAAAGTATAACTTAGGTACCTGGAAGAGAATCTTAATGAAAATACGGGAAGATGATGTTGTATCCTCTTCTGTTAATCGGATGTAAGACAAAACGTGCCAAGGTAAAGCATCAGTGCCAAGCAAGTGGGCAAAAAATTTGGCCACATTACGCAGTTTATTTGTCTCAAGTCGATGAATCATAGAGTACTGTTGGACAAAACATTTTTCAAAGTTTTCTTGATGAACCTTGTTGATCATGCAAAACCGTTGGCCAAGAAGTCCATAGTATCGAAGGTAAGTCCTCTCCTGGCTGCAGCACTCCAACAACATAATACACAATTCCATCTGCTCAAGATCAAAAACAGAAATGTATAAGATCAAGCACATCAGCAGCACGTTTTCAGTCAACACATCAGCAAAAAGCATGGTAATATATCATTACAACACAGACTCACTCCAAATAAATTGAAAAACTAAAGAATTATTAGCCAATGTCTTCAACAAAGACTGCTAAAATGATACACAGGAAGAATAGCTGCAATGAAGTGCAGAAACATTTGCAAAAAGACCCTATGACTGTGAAAAAGTAGAAATTTCACTCGGCAAATATTCTCAACTTGTAATTAAATTTGTAAACTTGGACTCCCATGGCTGTTAGATTCTGCCAAGTAGTCCCAAAATTTCTGGTAAAGCTTGTAGAATTTGAAGAAGCCTACACGATTAAAAAGTCCAAGAGGGAAGCTATTAATGAGCTGTAGATGGCTGGTAGACCATCTTTATGCAGGTTCATCCTACATGTTTCTCCTAATACCCATAATCCCCTAGCATTTTAAGCCAAGAAAAAGTCATTCCCTAACATTTGGTCCTTCCAACAAAGACGAGGCTTTCCTGAGAAGCTATGAGCTCAAAGAGCTCGAGTTCATGTCCAATGCAAGTCGCATGCATAATTTGCTATCCAATTCCACTTCTGCAATTAGCTATTCTGGCTAAGTGATGTGATGACAGGACATTAAAGAGCATATGTGAAGCAAAAATTTCTAGAAGACTGATATGTTTGTTGGTAAAAACTCCAACAGAGAAAGTGGAAGGAAAAATCACTCCATCTGTTAGGTGCATAATTACTTACAAGCTATACCACATGGTAATGAGAAAAAGCCTTTTTTTTTCACTATTGTTATTGCCTTGTGCATATACAGATAGATAGATGCTCTATCCAAGAACCACAAACCCAATCACACAAAAGCCAATTATAACTAGTTGACTAGCTAAAAATGAACAAAAGCAAACTATTGAGGCGCACAGCTAGATTGATATTGTTTGTCAAGTGAAATCCAACAGTACGGTTAGCTTTCAACATACACCCAGGTTAGGAGAAATGAAAAGACAGATGCTCCCTCCAGCCGAGTTTTGTCACAATTACTGAATCCAACTCTTAATGCACATTGCAGATATTGGTATATGTTAGTTTTTTGTTTGAGTAAATCTTATATACACTGACGGTGTATACACAATCACCGTTTGATTCATGACATGTGTGCAAAAATTGAATTTCAAATTTAAATTTTGCATAGTTGTCATTCATCCAACGCTGATAGTGTATACACTGTCAGTGTAGGAAAGATTAATCCTTTTTGTTTTCCCACTTCTACAGACATGTCTGAGCATTGCTTCCAGTCAAAGTATATTATCACATGGGAGTCACCAGAAGTAAACAGAAAGGCTGGAGGAACTGTCTTCATATTTTTAGGGCACGCATCCCACACAATTAAAGTGAACAATGAGTAATGGGCCTACCAACAATGTGTAAAATCTAACAAATGAAAGGGAAGAATTCAGGAACTTTTATAGAAGCTCTTGACATGTTACAGAAGGTTTCAACTTCATTTTTGTCAACATCCACCCCAATACTGTGTACTCCTCTTCTTTTAATTAAAGGACCAATGCAGTATCCAAACTCTTATCAAATTTTCTGCAGAAATAATGTCCAAGTAGAGACCTTAGCCAAGACAGATTAACACATTATGACCATGGATCTATGAGTTCTAGAACTTCCTAACTTCAGCATATGCAATTCATAATCTTAAACTACCCTAATTTGATATCCCAGAAAGAGCATCCACAACCGTTAGAAAGGAACGCATCCAATGCTATTCCTATCCCTGAGGAAAAAAGCATGATGCAGATGTACAGCGGGAAGTTCACTAAATTCGCAGTAGATGTATGACAAAAAAATAATAATAAATTAGTAGCACAGACAGCCTCTTGGGTTTGCAAAAACTCAATGTCATAGGGGATAAAAGGAGAAAAAACTACAATTAGAGGAATAAAAATGAGTGCTTTTAGGTTGCACCAAAGTGAAGAAAGACCAAAAGATTCCTCAAGAAGACAATTCTAGCACATGTAACTTCCAAACAGCATGCGAAAAGAAGTAAAGCTGCAACTAAGCAAAACCTTAAGTGCTCCATTATGCTTCAAACAACTAGCAATATAGTATAACATAAACCTGCAACAAAGCATGGGATTCAAATGCCAGAAGACTGCAGCAAGGAACAGGAGTTGTGTTGCTGCCCAAATATTTAATCCTAAGAGACAGTACTTGTCATATATGCATTTTTTGTTGCATTGACAAGAGCATCTTCATTCAATGGTAAGGTTTCATTTAACTAATGCCCCACGCATGTTTGTCTATTTTAATGCCTTCAGGAAGTGAATAAAAACATTAAGCACAGCAAGATATCAATATGCATATGTGCAATTTGAGTTATCATTCTCTTTTTGGTACTAGTTCCATCCAGAAAGCATGACACCCATCTAATGCACCACCACGCCGAATCCAGATCAAGGAAATTAGTTTACTCAAACAATGCTAGCCTCATCAATAGCAGCCATAAGCATTCAATGGCACCATGATTCTGATTGTAGTGACAATAATTTTAGATAATTCTATGATTTTCAAACATAACATGTCTTTCAACTCTCCTCCCATACTCATCTTACACCAACACCAAGAAAAATGTCTATGCACGTCAATTCTCTAGCTTTTGCAGATGGAACATTCAAATTCTCAAGCCTATTTTAGCAGCAATTCGCAATACTTGTAAACTACAGAGCAAAGACAGCATTAGCAACGATAAAGCTAGAAATCATATTACTAACCTCCTGACCAGGCTCTAGTTTGATTTTCAGTAGCTTATGACCAGCTTCTTCAAAATCAACACTAGACATGATGGTCAAGTAGATAGTTCTTCGAAGATTGACCAAATTTGTCTCGGTCTCATCTTTTATTTGCATCTTTTCTTCTTCCTCTTCATCAGATTCATCTTCATCTTCATCCTCATCCTCTGAACCACCATCAGAATCAGCTTCATCGTCAGATTCTTCACCTAGTATTGATTTCTTCAGTTCTTCATATTTCTTCTCATTTTCCAAGAAATTGGGATCGGCCTTGAAAATATCTACACACAAAATAAAGAACAGAGTTAAGACTATATAACAGTTAAAAGTAGATAAGAATAAACATCCAAAAGTATAATTACCTAAGGTAATCTCAGGATCAATTTCATCAGAGAGTGAAACTTCATGAGTCAGTTGGTCTTCCTGCTCTACAAGGTCCAACTCTGGACGCACAGCCGGATACCCCTGCACATAAGATTTACATAACCAATTCAAAATTCTGCGTTATTAATGACTACTTACTAAACAAAACAGAAAGAGAAAAAAAAAAAAATATTTTCACGACAAAGCTGCACCTGAAACTTTGCTTTTCTCAACGCAAAGAGGCCTTCAATCAAGAACTGAACACGCTTATCTATTTCTCCTTCATGAAGAATTCCACGAAACCGCTCAAAGATACCTATTTTGAACAGGGGAAAAACAAGCATTAATACCATTATCTTATCTTATCCAGAAAAACATGACAAATATGAAAGCAAAAATAAGTATCAGTACTTGCGCACATAAACAGGACAGACCTAAATACGGCAAAACCAAATCACATACAAGATTTGCATTTCCAAAAGCCCTTGTTCTCATTATTTTGACCATTGTTTGATGAGAAGATTAGGGTTTCAAAACTACACATAAACGTAATCCTTTAGTTGGAACCAACCATATCAAAACCAGCCAATTCAGATAATTGACACATTCTTGCTCTCAAATCAGAACGATTTTCTAATACTTATTTGAAAAAGTATTAAATTTGAAACAAAACTTTTTCAGTAATTGGTCCAAACAAAGCATGAGGAAAAGAAGTAAGAGAGGGAACTTGCAACCAATGAACAAACAAAGCATGAGGAAGTTCAGATAATCAAGCCAAAAAAAACAAACGAAATCTAAAGTAGATCCTTTTCCACCCACCATGAAGCCCTCTAGGACAGAGGTCCTGTAGCATGGAGCCACATTCTGTGACAAAACCCACCGCAACCTCCACACTATCATCTGTAGGGTTCTCTAGCAGGACCGTCAAGAGTTCAAGAGCAATCAGCTCATGAACTACCTGCTGGTTCACCAGATGGGCTATAAACTTGACTGCTGCCAACAATTGGGGCTGCAAACAGAAACCAAAAAATCAGTGGGAAAACAGTTTGTCAGCTGGATTTGATAAATAACAGAAAAGGCAAATGACAGAAAAAAGAAATAGGAAAATCAGCGAATACCTTGTCATTTCGTTTGTAAGCTCTTTGCAACTGTAATATGATCCTCCTTAGCAACAACTCGCCAACTTCAGGAAACTTTGTATTGGCAACTGCAACCAATGCAGCAAATACATCAGTAAAGCCCGGGGATGCCATCTGAGACTTCATACATGAACGGCAAAACAATCCCCTGCCACGAATCAGGTTCTCAGCAAACAGCTCTGGTATAATGTTTTTGATATTTGTAGCATTAACCTTATTAACCAAACCATTAATACTCTTCCTAAGAGCGTCCCAACTCATTCTTTGATACTCTACACTACTCTTATCCTGCACTTCTTTCATCATCCTCGCCAACTTATACGGAGGAATGTAAACTCCGCCGCTCCTTCCCAAGTTCTCTTCCTTCTGTACCACCACCTTCGGGTTTTCATTCCCCTTCCCACTATCATTATTAATCTCGCTCTCCGTCAAATTCCTATCTACTTTCTTCCTATCCCGCCCCTCCACCTCTCTGCCATCATCCCTTCTCCGGCTATCTTTCTCCCTCTCATCTCTTCTTCTCCCTCTTTCCCTATCCCTCCTCCGATCTTTCCTATCACTATCACTGTCACTGTCCTCATCTTTATACCCGTCCTTGTCGTCTCTTCTCCTTCCTCTTTCCCTATCCATCCTCCGAGCTTTCCTGTCACTATCTCTGTCCTCATCTCTATACGCATGCTTGTTAGAGTCCCTCCTCCTTCTATGCCCGTTATCCTGACCATCATCGCACTCGTTCCTTCTCCTACTTCTATCCCTCCTATCATCCTTCACGTCCCCATCCTCCTCCTTCCTTCGACCTTTCGACCTATCCTCTTCCCTCCTCCTATCCTGCCGTTCTTCTTCTTCACTATCGTCCCGCTCGCTTCTTCTTCTCTGGTCCTCCCTATCAGTATCCCTACGTTTCCCGTTCTCCACCCTTCTATGCCGCAGCTTATCGTCACCTTCCCGACTGTCCTTCCTACCCCTCCTACCTCTTTCTTCTTCCTCAAAATTCCTTCTCTTCTCATAATTTTGGGCCTTGATTCCATCGATATGCTCCACCGGAGAATCCGACAATTCGCCCTCTTCTGCCTCACTAGGTGACGAACTAGATTGATTCTTTCTCACCATTTTTACTTCAACCCACTAGCTGTCAAAGTTAAGGAAAGGAAATATTACCAAATCTTCGATTTGATACTGCTTAGAACCAATGAGCGGTGGGAATTTAGAAAAGAAAAGAAGATTTGAAACTGATCGATTAAACCCTAATTACAGAACGATAGAAGGGAAAAAAAGGAGACAAAAGTGAGAAGGGGCGGGTTTTGGCTGATTCGGATCGGTAGTTTCTTTCGTGGATCTGGAAGATGAGGCTGAAATGGCAAACGAAGGTGTTGTTTGACCAGAGCGGATGTCAAATTGTCGACGACTCAAAGTTTGCTTGTACTAAATTTTAGGGTTAATTCCACTTTGTCCCCCCAAACTTTGGACAATTATCCACTTAAGTCCCTAAACTTCAAAATGGGACACTTAAGTCCCTAAACTTATAAATACCTCCTACTTAAGTCCCTGAACTTATAAAATGGGACACTTAAATCTTTAAACCCTTATAAAATGAGACACTTCGACCACTAACGGCATTCAGGATTTGTTAACAATTTTCCTTAAGTGGGAGGTATTTATAAGTTTAGGGACTTAAGTGTCCCATTTTGAAGTTTAGGGACTTAAGTGGATAATCGTCTAAAGTTTGGGGGGACAAAGTGAAATTAACCCTAAATTTTACCCACGTCTTAGCACAGTCCTTTTTTTTGTTTACTGTAAATTTATATAAATATATAAATAATTAAAATATAAAAATTAACAATAATCCATCATGTTCATTTATATTAATTTTAAAAAATTAATGCATTCTAAATGCTCAATTATTTACTAATTTTTAAAAATTTATTTATATATTTTCAATATAATATGACAATATACATCAAGTAATATATTTCATATCAAAAACTTAGTAGATATTCTTTTTTGATAAATATTTTTTAGATAATTTAAATTTTTATAATGACCATAAATCTAGAAGTATATATTCACATTTAATTAAGTAGAAAAGATCCAGCAATCCGCTTTTTTTCATCAATAATATTGGTAAATATGTTGGTGTAACAGTTAATACTTGTTTTTCATTAAGTTAATTCAAAATTAAGGGAAGAGATGATGAATAATTTGAACACCAATCATATATGGTGGTAAAAAGAAATAACTTATGAAACATGTAAGATTTTAATAATTGTGATTTGAATAATTCTAGGGTCGTCAATTATAATTTAAATATTGGAAGACATTGGGCAAAGTTTTAAGTTATGATTTTGGTGATAATATTAGCATTTAGCAATATTATTACAAGACCTTTTTGCTTGATATTTAGCTTGCTATTTTGGGTGTAATTGCTCAATAACATACTTCACACTCTAAGATGAATAGTGCGGTCAAGTGATTTAAAGAATACTCATAAAGATATGGTCAAATGCATTGTGAATGTTTTTTCTATCTAAATCTCTTCAAAATGGAACATGATATATATAGCCATACCGATTTTCAAAACGCCCACACTTTTATTCCAAAATTTTCTGGTGAGATTTAGATTTGGAGAAGAACTAGATTCAAATACGTTGTGTTTAGAATTATCTAGTTGAGAAAGATCACATTTTCAAGAGAAACTTAGACCTTGTGTCATATATGGTCTCTTTTTGTCATTAAAATTTTGAAAGAGCCTTTATAGTGTTATAGTTTTATTTTCACTATGGCATTTGAGATCATTCTCAAGGCTTGTGGGAGCAAATTTAGTTTTACTCATGTTTTATGTCTTTTAATTAGTTAGCTGAAATTTAAATTTTGTGCAGTTAAGAGATTATAGTCCAAGAGCTTTGGTATAAAAGATCTTAGGGAGCTAGCATGACTTTGATATAATAAAACAAACAATATTTGGGACAACATTTTACATTGATTATACACTTAAACTCAAATGTGAAGCTACACGCCAATTTATCTCGAATGGCTAAATGTAAATGGGGGATAAAAGCAATGCAATGAAAGTGATCTTTAAAAATTTCATGTGGAATTTGATACAGTTTGTAATGAGTGATTTTTGTATTAGTGTCTTGTATAAGACCTGATCCTCCCTACATAGTAATTGTATAGGTGGATAAATTTGGTAAATATTGGTCTATATTTTGTTTATTTGCTAATGAAGTAATAAGTTTTTAAGAAATTAAAGATCACTTATTTTTTTGAGCATTCCAAAATTTTAAGTGTAGTTTAGATAGATACTACAGATACGAGTCTTATGGGCAATTAAGTTATTTAAATCCTTTAAAATGGGGGTCGTATCTATCTTAACTTAACGCTCAAAGGGTCGTATCGTGTCTGTGATACGAATCTCGTTGGTGAAGAAGATTCGCGACCCAAGATCGCTTGTTGGATTTGCGATTGACGTCCAAGGTGTGACGGCCCCACCTCCCCCTGGGCGTACCCTAGGGTTTAGCGGACCGCCTGCCCAACTCTCGCCAGAACTCACTGTAGACACCAAATTTTGAATAATTTGTATGTGGCATCTACTTCATGATTTTTATTTTAGATCGCTTGCATTTAGTTCATTGTTGTGTGTTTTGCATTTTTTAGTTGTTATTTTATTTTAGTTTTATTCATTTTGCCCTTTTAGTTTGTCTATTTATTTTTATTTTGTCATTTTAGGTTTTTAATCACTTTTAAGTTTTAGATTTTAGTTTTTAGTTTTTAGTTTTTTTAGTTTTTAAGCTTAGCATAGAGTTTTTTGAAAAAGAAAAGGAAAACATCAAAAATATGTTTTAGTCATTTTGGTTTTTATTCAATGCTTTCTTGAAAGAAAAATGGAAATGAAAAATCATAAAAAAAGGAGAAAAAAGAAAATGTAGAAAAAGATGGAAAAATGGCCATTTTTGTTGTTTTTAAATTATTTTCATTATTATTACCTGGTTTTTGTCAATTTGTTATTATTATTATATTTATTAAGTTGAAAGTTAAAAAAAAAAAAAAAAAAAAAAAAAAAAAAGAGTGATACGCGGCAGCAAGCTGCGTTTTTCGCAGCTTGCAAAGAAATGTTCGGCAGCTCCTTGGGCTGCAAATATAGAAGAGCTGGCTTGAAGTTTAGGGTTATCATGGGATATAAAAGGAAAGCTGAAAGGTAGCCGCAAGAGAGAGGTTCTCGGATGAGGTGAAAAAGAAAACAGCGGAGAGAAAAGGAGAGCTTTGGTTGGCGGCGGTAGAAAAAAGAAGGCTGCGGAGGCTTATTGGAGTGAAGGACTGAAAAGAACTAGAAAGCTACTAGGGTTTCTGGGGAGCGATAGAGAGCGGGGGACGGCAAAAAGAAAGAAAAACTGAGAGGAGAGAATGGCTAAAAAACTGGAGAGAGCAGGGAAAGTTTGGGGGGCTAGCAGCGATCCCACCGAAGATGGGTCTGGCGAACAGCAGCGAAGGTTATCTTCATCCCTGATGAGGAGTGCCAGAAGCCCGACCTCCTCGTCACCTCCAGTGACTACCTCCGGGTCGCCGACGATGGAACCCGCGTCGACATGAAGGGCCTCCTCAACAACTACCGCAACAGCAAGTTCTCCGGCCCCCTCACCTCCTTTGACTGGAACGAGGCAGAACCCAAGCGCATCGGCGCCTCCAGCATCGACACCACCTGCACCATCTGAGACATCGACCGCGAGACCGTCGACACCCAGCTCATCGCCCGCGACAAGGAGCACTCCACCCTTATCTACGAGAGCTCCGAGCCCAATACGCCGCTTGTCCGCCTTGGTTGGAACGAACAGGACCCCCGGTACATGGCCACTATCGTTATGGACAGCGCCAAGGTAGTCGTCCTGGACATCCGCTTCCCACGCTTCCAGTCGTGGAGCTGCAGCGGCATCAGGCCAGTACCAACACCATCGCCTGGACTCCCCACAGCTCGTGCCACATCTGCACTGCTGGAGATGACTCCCAGGCCCTCATTTGGGATCTCTCTTCCATGGGCTAGCCCACTGAGGGTGGATTGGACCCTATTCTCGTTTACACTGCCGGTGCCGAAGTTGAGCAGCCACGGTGGTCCTCTTCCCAGCCTGATTGGGTTGCCATCGCCTTCTCGAATAAGCTTCAGATGCTGAAGGTATGACTCGTGTTTCATTGTCTGGATCCCAGGTAATCGCTACCGTAGCTGCAATAATCGTTTTCTTATCCCTTGTTTGGATTGCATGCATTTTTTAGAACTGAGTATGATATTTTTCTGAGTTGCTTGTTCACTTGGATCATGGTTGCTTAATCTAAAGTTGTTAGTTGCTTAATCCTAGTTGAAGTTGTGTATTTGAACTAGAAAATCTGGGTCAGTTTGCAAGCAAAGTGCAGCAATTTCATTCTTGGTTGATTGAAGCTTAATAGAAAATAGCTGCAGAAAATGATATCTGAAAAATGCAGAAATGTTTTCGATGTTCGCGGCTGGTCTTTCTTTTGTTCGTTCATATGTTCCAGTAGCAGTTTTCCTTGCGTTTCTGTGAATCTTGGGGTTTGCTTAAGAGCATGTTTGAGGGGTTTTTGGTTTGGGCAGCATTACGCCAGATTTTAGTTGCTGTTTTTCTTTTACAAGGCATGCGTGTGATTAGCAACTTAGAAAATAACAGCCATCAACCCGGATTTTCCTGATTTGATCTAGCAATGATAGTGTATTATTTGGCTTGGTTGATGATTTGGGGGATTGTCTTATGATCATTTGATTCAAAAGTTGTTATTGGTTGGTAATGTTTGGGTTGGTAATGCTTCAGGCTGCGGTTGAAGGTAAACCAGAAGATGAGAAACAAAGGCTTCGTGCATGCATGAAATAATTCTTTAAAATTGCCTCTTAACCCCCTCAAGTTTCACCTTATGCTACTATGACCCACAAAATTGAGAAAACTAATCAATTGGGTCCCTGTGATTTTTGCAGCAATGCATTATGACCCAACCAATTGAATAATGTCCTCAATTTGGTCCTTGGCAGCTTTAATTTTTGCAATTGCGTTGCTTGCTTTACTTCAATTAACTACCATGCTTTGTCATTTGCATTTAAGCCATAACTTTAGAGGCTTTACGATCAAGTGAGCTTTGTTTTTGCACATTTTCTTTAATTTTTCCAAATAAATTGGTACCTTGACCATTTCTTTTATTTTTGAAGATAAATTAGTAACTTCACCTCATTAGGGCGTCAATTCAAGGGAGGTACATTCTATCCCTCATTTGCACTTCATTTTTTTCCTACGTGCTCCTACGTGTTATGTGAATATGCATGTCTATTTCGCTTTACTTGCTTCCCTTTAATTCCTTGCGTTTATTTCATTTACTTTACTTTTATTTAAGTTATTCATTATAGGGTATGTGTACACCTCTTGGCTTGTAATAGATAGGGCTTGGCGAGCTTTCTTGTCCATTTTCCCTTTCCCCCTTTGTCTAAGGTATTCATTATGGGGTATGTGTACACCTCTTGGCTTGTAATAGATAGGGCTTGGAGGAGCATTCGATGAAGACCTATCGAAGACGTGTGCCTAGCTAGCAAATGTAATAGTTAGGGCTTTAATTGCCTTATGTGTCTTGCCTGCTTAGTTGTTACATGTTAATTTGCTTTGTTAGGGCCTTGCATCTAGTCGAGCATGCTAAATGTTATGTGCTACGTGTTTACGAGTGTTTGGCATGTCTACTCGCTTTCCATAACCATAAATGAATGTGATGGATGAATATACGTTTCCGCTAGTCCAACGCTAGTCGGAATTCATAGAAAGGGCTAGTCCAACGCTAGACCCAATAGGCCATCCCCTTTTGTTAGTGCATATTTGCATGTTCACTACATGTCATGCATTTTTCTTAGTTTTATCATTGGCATGCTCCTCGAACCCCTTTTTCCCCTCATTTTTAGGTTTTGCATCTCATACTAGTTATAGGGTTCATTTGCTTGAGAGTCCCCTTCTGATAAGGGAAACGAGCGAGTGTGGCTACTCGATAGCCTTAGCACGCTAGTTTTGCTTTCTAATCAAAGGGAAAATCGAAGTCGAAAAAGTTAGGAGTCATTCCCATACCCGACCTGATGCATTCCTTTAGGTTCATTCATTCTCATTTATCACTTACTCATTTTTTTCAATTCACATTTCCTCATCACATTTCCTTTTCTTATTGTTCATTTTGATTTCTACTTCACAAAATTGCACTTAATTACACCTATATGCACTTATCACTATATTTCATACACTTGCACACAAACACTTGGATTTTTCATACAAATTCACACATGCACCTTTTCATACACTTGCACACAAACACTTGGATTTTTCATACAATTTCACACGTGCACCTTTTTATACACATGCACACTTGCACTTTAGCCATCATTTGCATTAATCGACCTCTATGGGGTTTTCCTTTGTTGGCCGCCACAATTCATGTGGTTTGGGACCAAAAGCCTCACGAGAGACATCGTAGAATTTAGGATTGCATTTTTCTTTCCGTTTTGCATTCATATAGTCATATCCAACGTGCGAACATATATTGGGTAGAAAGTTAGGAAAGGTAAGGTTAAGTCGCGCAACTAGCCTTGGCTAGGTCAAAGGGGTGCCTTGGATTCTATCCTTGCCTTCCCCTTTGTCAAACGTGACCCCCGAACCTTTTTCTTTGGCTTACGTGGACTAGGAGTCGTTTTAAAAAGGGTTTTACTACTTTGTCTTTAAAAAATACTTTTTGGGTGACTTGGTACACCCCAAATCTATACCAAGTGGCGACTCCGTTTTCATATTTAAAAAAAACCCTTTTTAAAATTTCATTTGGCCAAATCGTCGCTTTCCAAAGTCCCATGGCCTTTTACTTTTTATTTTGCACACGTTCACACCACACAATCTCACACATTTATTCACACTCATCGAAAAGTGGTGCGCGACAGTTGGCGACTCCACTGGGGACTTCCTAAGTGGGTCCAAGCATTTGGCTTAGCCATTCGTTTCCTTTTTCTACCCTTTTTATGCATTGCATTTGGATACTAGGGTTGCATTTTTCATTTTTAGGGCCTTTTGCCTCGCGCGCGTATCCAACTATTCCCTCACTCACGTACGTGTGATTGGTTGATTGGATGTATGTTTACTTATTTATCTCGCGCTTGCATTGCATTTGGGGGGGTGTGTCACCTTTAGAGCCTCGCGTGGTTCTCACCCCTTCCCTCAAAATAGGGGAACACTTCATACGTGCACGTCTATTTACTGTTATCCCATTTTATTTTGTTTTTCGTGGGCGTTTCCCACACCGCCTTGTAGGATTAGGATCGATCGCCTTGGGTAGGCGGCTGGTGTGCTCTGCGCCCATAGCGCTACCTAAGGGATCACTCGAGCCACCGATCAAAGGCCCTGGGAGTGATGACCCTTCGCCTTTAGGTCTGAAGGCTTGGGAGCCGAAGCTTTATCGAGTCTAGGCATTAGTGAACCAAACCTCATGCATCCATATTAGCATTTTCCTAGGTTAGAGTCAGCCTCACCCTATTTTAAGCACATTAGGCACGAGGGAAGGGGTTCCACCCCTTTTACTTGTTTTATTGTATTTCTTCTTCTTAATTGCTCCCAATGTGTTATGTGTACTATCAATTGCACTAACCATTCTTTTATTTTCTTGGCTTGCATTCATATGCCTTAGCAATAAGAGGCCCTTTTTGGCACTCTTTTAGTGACTTACCCACTAGATGACTCACATGTTTAAATTTCAGTTATTGCATTTGATTTTCAATAAATACATTTCATTTTAGGCCTTTGTCCCCCGATGCATTATTTATACCCTTTAGGCCATGTTTGTCACATGTCTATATCGCTTTAATAAAATGGCATCATGCATAAACCCTAGAAAGGGAATGCCATTTAGGGGATCCCGTGTTAGGAATAAACCACCCCATGTCTCGGATATATAATCCAAATGAGACTTGCACGTTTACATTTTGTACCATCCAAAGGGGTAGTGCACAAGGTAAGGTAGGATCCGATCATGTTCATAGAGTGATTTTTGGAATATGAACATCTAATAATCACTTTTTGGCCATTTTATCAAAATCGGTAAAAATCCCTTGCGTGAAGGACATTAATTTGAAGAAATTCACAAATGATTCCTCCTTTTGGGACAACAAATAAATTGAGGCCAAAATTTGATTTTTAGAAGCTCATAGACTAATGCATCTCAATAACTTTGAAATAACCAATGGCCGGACAATTCAACCAATCCATTTTGCCAATTCATTCAATTTCATTCATTTGACCGATTTACCCTTTTTTGGGTCATCCGGTCGATTTTGAATAAATCATCAATTCATTTGACCAATTTACCCTTTTTAGGGTCATTCGGCCAATTTTTGAATAAATCACTAAATCAATTTCATTCATTTGGCCAATTTACCCATTTTTAGGGCAACCGAGCCGATTTTGAATAAATCATGTTTCGTTCAATCTATTTGATCAATTTACCCTTTTTAGGGTGATCGGATTAATTTTGGATGAATTAAATTTCATTCATTTGACCTGTTTCCCTTTTTAGGATAATCCGGTCGATTTTTCATAAATTGTCAATTTCATCTGACCAATTAGGGTTTCAATGTCGAATTTCAAAATGGAAAACCTAGTCGATTTTGAGAAAAGCATCCATTGCATCCAACCATTTGATCAGTTGGAGTTTTGACCCGTGCTTCACTGAGAAAAGTTGTCAAAACGAATTCCAATCTCTTCGATAGGAAGTTCGTCAAAGTCAAACCCGTGCGTTTTGGCAAGTTCTTGTATCGATCAAAAGTGATCAATCCTTTCGGACGAGGTCCTCATTTTGACAAACGTCTCTTCTCATTCCAATGGGCCAAATTTTTCAAAATCATTTTTCACTCAATCAAGTGATCGGATTCATCAGGTATTGTATAGTGCCTGCTCTGGAGGATTGCATTCTCATTCTAGGCCTACCCTTGGCACAAAAAGGGTCCCCCATAGGACATGCATACCGATTTTTTATTCTTACTCACTGACTCTGGGTATTTTTCTTTTTGTTTTTCCCCTCCCCCTGCATTCATAAAAATGTTTCAATAAGATGAAAATATTTTCCTATATTGGATAACAATTTTTGATCCGATAAAGTTTGAAAAGTATTATTTGATTCTTGGGCAGATCCAACAATGGAAACCTGAAAGATCCATCTGAAAGCTCTAGGCTAAGAGCTTCTAAGAGATTTCATAATTGTTTTCAAGGAAAATTCTGTATATTTGACTTGTTAATATATTTGTGTGTCAAAAGAAAAGGAGATGAAAAGTGTATATGTGGAGCCCTTTACAAATTTCTCTTTTCTCATTTGTATCATAATTGAATGAGGAATTTGGTTTCAAACTTTTTCAGCAATAAAATTTTTGGACAATTATTGTTTTGTGTATATGTATGTACATTTCATTCTTTATTCGTACTTATTGGAGATTTCATGATGAATTTTGAGAAATAAGATCCAATTTGAGATTTTTCAACCTCCAGCCTGAAAATTCACAAGTGTAAGCTTTTTAAAATCCTCATGTACACTAGATTGGTGATCCGAGCTATACAATAAGAGTGCTCAGAAAAGGTGAATGGTCACTCCAAAGGCCTCATGAGATACATTTTCTCCTTCACTGTACAATTCACTGTACAATTCATATTTTTTGCCCACTTCTATTAGCCCAGAATAAAATCAGTCACATTGATTGATGAATTGCGAGTTGGGGCACTCTTTGCTTGAGAAATGTCCACTGTGTCTAATTATATTCAAATCACGTCTAAGTGAAAGCAAAAATGTGCATTATTCTTGTTTGTTTTGAAAATTTGGAATGATACTTCGAGCATTCTTTTCTCTACCTATACACATTTTATCATTTGTTCTCCCATTTGAGCCTTTGAAAGAATAATTTCGTTTCAAATAAAAGCCCTAATGATCACTACCCTTCATTGGAAAATTTTCAAATATCAAAAGAGGAATGGATTTTCAATGACCACTTCGTTACTTTGGTTGTCATGAAGTGTAAGAATGATGCTTTGGCCATCATTTCTACAATCTAAACACTGATCATCCCTTGCATCCTCATTTGAGCTAAAAAATTGGTGGTTCTTTTCGAGTGCACATATGATCGCACCCCACATTGGGGAAGGAGATTGGGGAATTTTGAAAAAGAAAAAGAGAAAAGCAAAAATGCTAGAATAAGGAGGGAACCGCAAATTGGGGAAATTTGACTCCACTTGGGTTCCGAATTTTGAAAAAAGAAAAGGAAGAGATTTGTCCGCGTGGATCGCCTACGTTTCACAAATATGAATGAGTAAGGGTCTTCCTCAATCAGTTAAGTCAGATACGTGCCAAAAATTTCCCATTAATGAAAATTTCCTTTCAGAGTTATTGTAAGGAACGGAATACAAGTCAGGCCATCTTCTTTTCCAATCAAACATTCTATCCCTAGTTATCCCTTTTGAGCCTTCAGAATAAAATACTTCATTTGGCACCCCCTGAGAATCGCAAACCCCACGCTGGGGGCGAGTTGGGTTGAAAAAGAAAATTTCAAGAAGCGAAAAAGTGAAAAACCACAAAATCAAAAGGCAAAAGAAGAAAAGAGAACCTCAGTTCAAAAGTAAACTGGGGCAAATTTTGTGAAATTTCAAAGAATGGCAAAAAGGCCGAAAAGTCAAAAGGAAAAAGAAAAATGAAAGAGAAAAAGCCTCAATTGAGCAAAAACTGAGGCAAATTCTGATTTTACCCTAAAATAGGGTTGGCGCAACAATGCGATCTCAGATTCTTCAAACTACTCTTGAAATCCGTTTTCAAGCCTTAACTTTTCTAAGCACCCCACCTGACCCCATTACAAAAGCCGAAAGCCCTGACTTCTGTTCTTAGCAATGGCCCTGTTAAGAAAATTTCTGATGTCGAAAATTTTAGCTGTATTTCTGAATTGATTTGGCGTGAGGTTGACACTGCTCTTCATATGAAACCCCGAGAAGGTATTTCTGAAAAGAGGGAAAAAGAAAAGAAAAGCGAGAAAAATGAATGCAAAAGAAAAGTGCAAAAAGATTCGACACTGAAGTCCCTGGTGAACGATGAAAAAATGCAAACAAGGTTTGAGATCTTTTAAGTTCAAAATAGGGGCAATTTTGGAAAAATGCGATCTTCGGTGCCATGTCCTTGAGAATCTTATTTCTTTAACTATCGTTTTCAAGCCACATTACAAGCTAATAAAGTCCATCGTTGACTTATTCCTTCATGACAACTCAAAACAAAGGTCATGCTTTTAAGAAATCCATCAATCATTTGTGATCATGGGAGTATAACCAGTTTTCACAGGTTTAGCTATCGTTTCTACCCATTTTATTGCAAGCCTATCAAGCTTGTATGTTGACTAAGTTTTCTTGGAAAATAAGGGTGACAAATTATTTTGCTTTCATGAAGACGTGATATCGAATGAGCACAAAATAAGACAAATCTTGGCCTCCCATTTCCAAGTCAGAAATAACGCCCATTACCCAAAGCTTTCGATGCTAAGGTAAGGAAGAAATATCTTGTAATTTGGCATTATTTTGAGGAATTCATCATGAAATTTCTGCATGAGTTCAAACTTGACGATTAAAGTTTCTTCACATTGTTGTATGTGCACTCTTTTCTAAATTTTAGAAAGTGCGGTTTTTCTTTGTTCAAGTAAATGGGAAATCATCTAAACCAATTTTTGCAATCAAATGGGCCCAAACTGGGGCAAAATTTTTATTTGCAAAAGTTTGCAAAATAAGCCCACACAAGGGCAAATATTTTTGTAGTCCAATTGAGGATTTCGTCCAAGAATCAAAATAATGCATTTTTCAAATCAATCACGCTGCCTTTTTCTTGAAAATTTGAGTGCATGTAAGCCCCCTGTGCAGGTATTCACAGTTGAAGTCGACGAAAAGCATCTGGCGATGTGGAAGGCCGATGCCGAAGAAAGGAAAGAAAGAAGGGAAAAGGGCCCTACACTGGGGCAAATTATTTTTGAAAAAAATTCTCTCGAAAAATCAGAAAAATTCAAAAGTCAAAAATCGAAAATCAAGTTCAAATTTTTGTTTCTTGGAAAATCAAAATTTAATTTCTTATATCTTGACAGATCAAATCCAATTTCTTGACCAATTGGATGGCAGGATTGGGTCTTATCCTGCTAACCATTCACCAGATCACGTTGGGCCTGAATTTTGTGCCGCCAACTTCACAAAGATCACGTTGGGCCTGGATTTTGTGCCGCCAACTTCACAAAAGTCATGTTGGGATTGGTTTTAATTCAACCGCCGTTAGCATCGAGTCTATCTCACTAACGTGCGTGTTTTCATTCTACCGCCGTTAGCATCGAGTCTATCTCACTAACGTGCGTGTTTTACTTCAACCGCCGTTAGCATCGAGTCTATCTCACTCAACCGCCGTTAGCATGCGTGTTTTCATTTCAACCGCCGTTAGCATCGAGTCTATCTCACTAATGTGCGTGTTTACTTCAACCGCCGTTAGCATCGAGTCTATCTCACTAACGTGCGTGTTTTCATTCTACCGCCGTTAGCATCGAGTCTATCTCACTAATGTGCGTGTTTTACTTCAACCGCAGTTAGCATCGAGTTTATCTCACTAACGTGCGTGTTTTACTTCAACCGCCGTTAGCATCGAGTCTATCTCACTAATGTGCGTGTTTTCATCCTACTGCCGTTAGCATCGAGTCTATCTCACTAACGTGCGTGTTTTACTTCAACCGCCGTTAGCATCGAGTCTATCTCACTAATGTGCGTGTTTTCATCCTACCGCCGTTAGCATCGAGTCTATCTCACTAACGTGCGTGTTTTATTTCTACTGCCGTTAGCATCGAGTCTATCTCACTAACGTGCGTGTTTTATTTCTACTGCCGTTAGCATCGAGTCTATCTCACTAACGTGCGCGTTTTCATCCTACCGCCGTTAGCATCGAGCCTATCTCACTAATGTGCGTGTTTTCATCCCACCAACACTCAATCTCACTTCAATTCATCTAATTTAAATTTCTGTTCGGGTCTATCCCGTGGGTCTATCCCAATTTTACATTTCTGTTCAGGTCTATCCCGTTTTTACATTCATGTTCGGGTCAGTCCCGTTTTTTTTAGAATTCTTGTTCGTTGGAATCATTTTGCAGCCCAATAACACAGGTAAGTATTTGGTGTCCACTTCTTTGTCTCAAGTTTTTTCAAAACTCAGACAAAGAGGGGCAAACTGTAGACACCAAATTTTGAATAATTTGTATGTGGCATCTACTTCATGATTTTTATTTTAGATCGCTTGCATTTAGTTCATTGTTGTGTGTTTTGCATTTTTTAGTTGTTATTTTATTTTAGTTTTATTCATTTTGCCCTTTTAGTTTGTCTATTTATTTTTATTTTGTCATTTTAGGTTTTTAATCACTTTTAAGTTTTAGATTTTAGTTTTTAGTTTTTAGTTTTTTTAGTTTTTAAGCTTAGCATAGAGTTTTTTGAAAAAGAAAAGGAAAACATCAAAAATATGTTTTAGTCATTTTGGTTTTTATTCAATGCTTTCTTGAAAGAAAAATGGAAATGAAAAATCATAAAAAAAGGAGAAAAAAGAAAATGTAGAAAAAGATGGAAAAATGGCCATTTTTGTTGTTTTTAAATTATTTTCATTATTATTACCTGGTTTTTGTCAATTTGTTATTATTATTATATTTATTAAGTTGAAAGTTAAAAAAAAAAAAAAAAAAAAAAAAAAAAAAAGAGTGATACGCGGCAGCAAGCTGCGTTTTTCGCAGCTTGCAAAGAAATGTTCGGCAGCTCCTTGGGCTGCAAATATAGAAGAGCTGGCTTGAAGTTTAGGGTTATCATGGGATATAAAAGGAAAGCTGAAAGGTAGCCGCAAGAGAGAGGTTCTCGGATGAGGTGAAAAAGAAAACAGCGGAGAGAAAAGGAGAGCTTTGGTTGGCGGCGGTAGAAAAAAGAAGGCTGCGGAGGCTTATTGGAGTGAAGGACTGAAAAGAACTAGAAAGCTACTAGGGTTTCTGGGGAGCGATAGAGAGCGGGGGACGGCAAAAAGAAAGAAAAACTGAGAGGAGAGAATGGCTAAAAAACTGGAGAGAGCAGGGAAAGTTTGGGGGGCTAGCAGCGATCCCACCGAAGATGGGTCTGGCGAACAGCAGCGAAGGTTATCTTCATCCCTGATGAGGAGTGCCAGAAGCCCGACCTCCTCGTCACCTCCAGTGACTACCTCCGGGTCGCCGACGATGGAACCCGCGTCGACATGAAGGGCCTCCTCAACAACTACCGCAACAGCAAGTTCTCCGGCCCCCTCACCTCCTTTGACTGGAACGAGGCAGAACCCAAGCGCATCGGCGCCTCCAGCATCGACACCACCTGCACCATCTGAGACATCGACCGCGAGACCGTCGACACCCAGCTCATCGCCCGCGACAAGGAGCACTCCACCCTTATCTACGAGAGCTCCGAGCCCAATACGCCGCTTGTCCGCCTTGGTTGGAACGAACAGGACCCCCGGTACATGGCCACTATCGTTATGGACAGCGCCAAGGTAGTCGTCCTGGACATCCGCTTCCCACGCTTCCAGTCGTGGAGCTGCAGCGGCATCAGGCCAGTACCAACACCATCGCCTGGACTCCCCACAGCTCGTGCCACATCTGCACTGCTGGAGATGACTCCCAGGCCCTCATTTGGGATCTCTCTTCCATGGGCTAGCCCACTGAGGGTGGATTGGACCCTATTCTCGTTTACACTGCCGGTGCCGAAGTTGAGCAGCCACGGTGGTCCTCTTCCCAGCCTGATTGGGTTGCCATCGCCTTCTCGAATAAGCTTCAGATGCTGAAGGTATGACTCGTGTTTCATTGTCTGGATCCCAGGTAATCGCTACCGTAGCTGCAATAATCGTTTTCTTATCCCTTGTTTGGATTGCATGCATTTTTTAGAACTGAGTATGATATTTTTCTGAGTTGCTTGTTCACTTGGATCATGGTTGCTTAATCTAAAGTTGTTAGTTGCTTAATCCTAGTTGAAGTTGTGTATTTGAACTAGAAAATCTGGGTCAGTTTGCAAGCAAAGTGCAGCAATTTCATTCTTGGTTGATTGAAGCTTAATAGAAAATAGCTGCAGAAAATGATATCTGAAAAATGCAGAAATGTTTTCGATGTTCGCGGCTGGTCTTTCTTTTGTTCGTTCATATGTTCCAGTAGCAGTTTTCCTTGCGTTTCTGTGAATCTTGGGGTTTGCTTAAGAGCATGTTTGAGGGGTTTTTGGTTTGGGCAGCATTACGCCAGATTTTAGTTGCTGTTTTTCTTTTACAAGGCATGCGTGTGATTAGCAACTTAGAAAATAACAGCCATCAACCCGGATTTTCCTGATTTGATCTAGCAATGATAGTGTATTATTTGGCTTGGTTGATGATTTGGGGGATTGTCTTATGATCATTTGATTCAAAAGTTGTTATTGGTTGGTAATGTTTGGGTTGGTAATGCTTCAGGCTGCGGTTGAAGGTAAACCAGAAGATGAGAAACAAAGGCTTCGTGCATGCATGAAATAATTCTTTAAAATTGCCTCTTAACCCCCTCAAGTTTCACCTTATGCTACTATGACCCACAAAATTGAGAAAACTAATCAATTGGGTCCCTGTGATTTTTGCAGCAATGCATTATGACCCAACCAATTGAATAATGTCCTCAATTTGGTCCTTGGCAGCTTTAATTTTTGCAATTGCGTTGCTTGCTTTACTTCAATTAACTACCATGCTTTGTCATTTGCATTTAAGCCATAACTTTAGAGGCTTTACGATCAAGTGAGCTTTGTTTTTGCACATTTTCTTTAATTTTTCCAAATAAATTGGTACCTTGACCATTTCTTTTATTTTTGAAGATAAATTAGTAACTTCACCTCATTAGGGCGTCAATTCAAGGGAGGTACATTCTATCCCTCATTTGCACTTCATTTTTTTCCTACGTGCTCCTACGTGTTATGTGAATATGCATGTCTACTTCGCTTTACTTGCTTCCCTTTAATTCCTTGCGTTTATTTCATTTACTTTACTTTTATTTAAGTTATTCATTATGGGGTATGTGTACACCTCTTGGCTTGTAATAGATAGGGCTTGGCGAGCTTTCTTGTCCATTTTCCCTTTCCCCCTTTGTCTAAGGTATTCATTATGGGGTATGTGTACACCTCTTGGCTTGTAATAGATAGGGCTTGGAGGAGCATTCGATGAAGACCTATCGAAGACGTGTGCCTAGCTAGCAAATGTAATAGTTAGGGCTTTAATTGCCTTATGTGTCTTGCCTGCTTAGTTGTTACATGTTAATTTGCTTTGTTAGGGCCTTGCATCTAGTCGAGCATGCTAAATGTTATGTGCTACGTGTTTACGAGTGTTTGGCATGTCTACTCGCTTTCCATAACCATAAATGAATGTGATGGATGAATATACGTTTCCGCTAGTCCAACGCTAGTCGGAATTCATAGAAAGGGCTAGTCCAACGCTAGACCCAATAGGCCATCCCCTTTTGTTAGTGCATATTTGCATGTTCACTACATGTCATGCATTTTTCTTAGTTTTATCATTGGCATGCTCCTCGAACCCCTTTTTCCCCTCATTTTTAGGTTTTGCATCTCATACTAGTTATAGGGTTCATTTGCTTGAGAGTCCCCTTCTGATAAGGGAAACGAGCGAGTGTGGCTACTCGATAGCCTTAGCACGCTAGTTTTGCTTTCTAATCAAAGGGAAAATCGAAGTCGAAAAAGTTAGGAGTCATTCCCATACCCGACCTGATGCATTCCTTTAGGTTCATTCATTCTCATTTATCACTTACTCATTTTTTTCAATTCACATTTCCTCATCACTTTTCCTTTCCTTATTGTTCATTTTGATTTCTACTTCACAAAATTGCACTTAATTACACCTATATGCACTTATCACTATATTTCATACACTTGCACACAAACACTTGGATTTTTCATACAAATTCACACATGCACCTTTTCATACACTTGCACACAAACACTTGGATTTTTCATACAATTTCACACGTGCACCTTTTTATACACATGCACACTTGCACTTTAGTCATCATTTGCATTAATCGACCTCTATGGGGTTTTCCTTTGTTGGCCGCCACAATTCATGTGGTTTGGGACCAAAAGCCTCACGAGAGACATCGTAGAATTTAGGATTGCATTTTTCTTTCCGTTTTGCATTCATATAGTCATATCCAACGTGCGAACATATATTGGGTAGAAAGTTAGGAAAGGTAAGGTTAAGTCGCGCAACTAGCCTTGGCTAGGTCAAAGGGGTGCCTTGGATTCTATCCTTGCCTTCCCCTTTGTCAAACGTGACCCCCGAACCTTTTTCTTTGGCTTACGTGGACTAGGAGTCGTTTTAAAAAGGGTTATACTACTTTGTCTTTAAAAAATACTTTTTGGGTGACTTGGTACACCCCAAATCTATACCAAGTGGCGACTCCGTTTTCATATTTAAAAAAAACCCTTTTTAAAATTTCATTTGGCCAAATCGTCGCTTTCCAAAGTCCCATGGCCTTTTACTTTTTATTTTGCACACGTTCACACCACACAATCTCACACATTTATTCACTCATCGAAAAGTGGGGCGCGACACTCACTCACTCGCATCAATTAAAATAAGGCGCAACCTCAATAATAAACGAAATAACGGTTCCCAAGTTTGGAACATACGAATACATTCATTTCTATCTCAACCATCCATACAGTTCCAAATACATCAAAAGATTTAAGTTCTCAGTACATTCAACCCTAATCGAGCGACTAGTGCGAATACAATTACAAAATTCAAAACAATTAGACTACGCTAGTCTGTACAGGTCTCACGCCTCGCTCGTACCCCTGTAAGGAAAACAAATGGCGTGGAATGAGCTAAAAATTCAGTGAGGTTCCAAATAGCAAATTGACCATTATTTATAAGTACAAGTTTTCGATATAGCAAAGTAACGAGCATGAAGAGTTCATAAAAGTGAGCAATAACACTTCAAATAGCAATCTCAAAATGAGCGAGTGTAAAAGTTTGCAAAAGAAACAATAATCCAATAAACAATAATCACTCTAAAGTATAAGGATACGGATGGCTCTCAGGAGCCAAATTCCTATTGCATCACTAGAGCTTGATCAAGTAATAGTTGACACTCCGTCAACCTTCAAGTAAGTAACCAATCCAGTAGAACAACACTTACACTACTCTCCGTCCACCATTCAAACCCCCTACTGGGTCCAAAATCCTCAATAAACATGAGTGGTAATACTCGAGTATACCGATTAGTCGAGAAGATATCACTCCACTCGACATTACTAACTACCTATGGTTCGTTATCTAATCGACCAAACCCTTGCCGGCTCGACTCGATTAACTAGCCAGTGGGGTTTGGGGTCCCCAAAAGTCAATGAGATAACACTCCAATCGACTGAATTAAAATAAAAGTATGGAGACGGGAATGAGAGGCACCTCCCACTCGAATAGAGTGTGGTACATACTGCCGCTCCACACTTACAAATCAAGTATAAGTATATCAAGTTAATTGCAACAATAAACAAGTAGATATCATATTAGGGCAAGTGCGATAAAGTACACCCTTGCCCGATCAACAAATCTCGTATCATGTATTTTCATGGATCAAGTATTAAAACAAGTGTCCAGTTTAACCAGATATTTGGAAGCACTCACCAAAAGATGCGGTGCCTTTACAAGTTACGTTCGGGTATTACTCCGTGTGTGTGGAGTCCAAATCTCAAGACAAGAGCTTGCTAGGATGATCCTTCACCTCTCCTTGAAATTTTTGATTCCTTAGCTTCCCAAGCTTCCAAGCTAGTGATTGATCGGTTTAGTTTTTCTTGTTTGTACTAAAAAGGTTGGATTCAAGGTTGAAGATGGAAAATTCTCTTCACTCTCTTGCTCCTTCTTGCTCTCGACCAAAAACAGAAAGAAATGAGGGAAAATGGGCTGAAATGGAAGATAAGAAGGTGAGATAAAAGGTTGGTCAAGAAACCATAGATGGTTGACACTTGTCACCACCAAAGCCATCCAAGTTTTGCTTTCTTTTTCCTTGCATTTTGGCCACAATTTTCGGCCATATAGCTGAGGATGAGGGGGGATATTTTATAAAAATATCAAGGGTATGTGGTGGTAAGGAAGTGGTGGGTTCAATCGGTAGTGATCGATACCCGTCGGTTCGAGCCGTTTTTTCTTAAATCACGTATACTAGGGTTTTTACCTTCTAATCACTAACTTATTATTATCAATTCAAATTATATAATATTTTCTCATCCAAAAGTCACTCTTACCTACCAAATTTGATCCTCACTCCGTACCGAATAGTCACACTATGGAAAACATGAAAATCCTAATTCGCGCTAACTTGAAAACGAAAAGTGAAACCCTACTTTCTAGATTCATTTGCACTTATTGTGGTGTAATTGGGAAGTAAGGCTATTAGAAAGTAATAATTTCCAAATAAAAGGAATTTTAAGAAAAATGTACGGGATTTTACAATTCCATTGATTACAATTAGGGTTTCGATTCAAAATGCGAAATTTAAGAAAATTGGTTAGTCACAAGTAAACTAGGTTTTTTTTTTTCTTTTGATTAGAATTTAGGGTTTAAAGAAGTCTGGGTATCATACAAGGAAGGTAGCAGTGGAAACCCTACGACCCCTCTAATCCCCGTGACAACGAACTTATTGATATTATCTCAACCCGTAATCAAACGAATTAGCGAACCTCAGGCAAGTGTAGAAGGCGCCACAATTCAAGTGTGATTCTTGAATTGATAAGCCAACAAGAACACTAGAGTATAACTTTGAGTTGTTCAAGGGATGCTAGAAAACTATAGAGAAAATTATCTCACTTCTTTTATGATAAAAGTGTCTACCCTCTTATTGATGTAATGTGGTGCCTTATATAGATTACAAGTAAAAACCTAATCTAGTAAGAAAAGGAACTAAAGGTGCGGCTGATATGGCCCTAATAAGTGACGGAAACGGAAACGGAAGCTACAGGCTCAACCCTCGAGGGTTAGGGCCTCATGCGAGCTTTCCTTCTTAGGCAGCCCACCTTAACATATAATGATGAACAAAATAACAATCCTACCCTTGGCGATTCTATGTGCAACATGCACTTAGTCAATTATTCAAGCTAATCAAACTAATGTGGGAATAAATGAACTACTGAAATGAAAAACTAGGGTTTGGCAAAACCCTCTAACTCGTGTATAGCTCCAATGCTCAATACCGGGCCTCGATCACCTTCACTAGGGTGTATGAATCCCTCAAAGGACTTGTGTATGGCCTGAACAAGTACATTGAGTTGCTCATGAAGTCTTTTTGCGCGAGCCCTAGTAATGGATCCGCTTGGAGCTTGCACGCGATCCTCAGCCCCTCGATCACTCGAGCCGTTGTCGGCGTGCCCACGTATTATGATGCTATCATTCCCCTCCTCTTGAGAAGGATTTGCCCTCAAATCAAAAACATCATCTGCATCAAAAGGAGCTAAGTTAGAAACATTAAATGTAGCACTAACTCCATACTTACCAGGAAGATCAAATTTGTAGGCGTTGTCATTGATGCGCTCCAACACTTGAAAAGGTCTATCACCCCGCGGTTGTAGTTTATTTCACCTTTGCACAGGAAAACGTTCCTTGCACATGTGCAACCATACCCAATCGTCAGGTTCAAAAATCAACTTTTGGCGACCTTTGTTAGCTTGCTTGACATATTGAGCAGTTCTCCTCTCAATGTTGGCCCTGACTTTCTTATGCAGTTGCTTAACAAACTCTGCACGTTTGTTATCATCCAAGTGTGCACGCTCATTACTAGGTAATTGTAGACAATGGAATTTTAATTAATTCTTAAAATTACCATTGGTTTATAAATTATTTTTGTGGCTTATTTCTATCCAATCGGGTATTGCCACATGTCATGTACACTTGGAAAATTTGGTTATTAAATGGCCAATTATATTTTTCCACGTGTCAAGGTGAGGTGTTCCAAATTTATTCAAATTGTAGGGATATCTCCACCAACCAAATCATATCATATCATATGTCTACTGGATAGACATTTAAATATTTATTTCTTATTAAAGAGATAATATTTAGAGTCGTTTGATCCATATATATCTCTTATATACTGCAATGGTCTGTCCAATCAGACGGCGCCACGTCACTTGTCCCCACAGGCTTGGCCAATCGGGAAATTATCTATCTCTTTATTGATAAATATAAAATGAAGAGATAATATTTAACTGGCACAGTCCTAATATGACTGCACGTCTTGCAAGTAAAGTGATACACAGGTCTTCAACCTCTACCCCTTGCTACAGCTATAAATAGAGGTCTCTCAACCAAATCAAAGACACACACACAGACACAAACAGAGACACACCAGGAGGCATCTCATACACTCAAGTATTGAAGCTCCAAACTACGAAGGTCTGGGTCTCTAAGCTCCTCAAGTCTTCCGCATATCAAGACTTGAGCCTTCAAATATTCTCAAGTTCTTCAAATCTTCCATATCAAGATTTGAAAGAATCGGTGGTTGATCCGAGAATAAGCTGCGAAGCCCTTGGATTGGTGTTCGAGGAGAAGAATCGAGGGAAACTCTCCACAAGTTCGAGAAAACCCCAGAGATTGTACCTATATACTTTTCTAAATTTATGTATCATATATTTATCGTGTATTTTTCGTGTCATTTTGCAGACTTGAAATTTTATCGCGTACAAATTTTTGGCACGCCCGGTGGGACCTCTCTGCCTTCCATCTCTTCTTTTCGAATATTCAACTACATACATCATCGATGGCACCAAAGAGCAACAAAATCATGATTGCACGTTCCAAGGCTACTGATGCTAAGCCTGTTCAGGAAGCTGCACATGTTACCACCAATACCCGCGCTATCGGTCCTATGACAAGGAGTATGACGAGAACTTCCACCCAAAGTAGTATGGAAGCTCCATCGGCACCAACTCCCGTCTTCGGTTCAACATCATCAATGAGCTATTCTTCCGCGACGGGGATCCAAGACGTTCCTGCCTTAATTGAGAAGGCTCTCGCCATGCTCGAATTTGGATCCGAATCCAAATTTTCTGAGCATGATGATGATTCATTAAGCACAGGATCAGCTTCTTCACATGAAACCCTTCAATCAAAATTTTCTATGGAAGATTCTGTTGCTTCTTCTATTGCAATGCCTGCTATGATGACAAATGCTTTAAGTCTTGAAGAACAAGTTTCGAACATGTCCAAAATGATGGAGACTATGATGAAACACATCAAGGACCAAGATGCTCTTATCGCTCAACTGCTCACCCAGAAAGATCACGCTCCTGAAGGAATCCATGCGAACCAAGAGCGTGAAATTCTCTCGTCTAAAGGCAAAGACAAGGTGAAGGAAGTATATGTGACCGCCGATGGAACTATCCCCGTGGAACAACTGAAGGAACTTGTTGAAGGCGTGATCAAAGATAAAAAGGAGGGTGGTTCAAAGTCAAGCTTTACCTACTGCAAGCCTTACACTGCTAGAATCGACAATCTCGCAATGCCTGCTGGATATCAACCGCCTAAATTTCAACAGTTCGATGGGAAGGGTAGTCCAAAACAACATGTGGTCCATTTTGTCGAAACCTGCAATAACGCTGGAACCTATGGCGACCTTCTAGTCAAACAGTTCGTCCGATCCTTGAAGGGCAACGCGTTTGATTGGTACACTGATCTCACTCCGGGGTCCATCGACAGTTGGGAACAGTTGGAACAAGAGTTCTTGAATCGCTTCTACAGCACTAGAAGAACCGTCAGTATGCTGGAGTTGACTAACACTCGTCAATGGAAGGATGAACCTGTGGTCAACTACATTGATAGGTGGAGAAGTCTGAGTCTCAACTGCAAGGACAAGCTGTCTGAACCCTCTGCCATAGAAATGTGCATTCGAGGAATGCATTGGAGCCTAAGTTACATTCTGCAGGGTATACGCCCAAACACATTTGAAGAATTAGCTACTCGTGCTCATGACATGGAGTTAAGCATCACGGCCAATGCAACTGATGGGCTTCCTATTCAAGCTCCGCGAGTGCAGCCGTCTCGTCAAAACAATGAAAGGCAAGAAAATAAAAAAGGAGGCAAGCCTCCTTCAAGACTCAGTAATAAGGAGTCCATGGCAATAAATACAGCCCCCATGAAAATTGCTACCAAAGTGAGCCGAAAGGTCACTGAGAAGTTGGATCCATCTCAAAATAGGTCAGTAAGAAGACCCACGTTAAAAGAGATGCAAGAAAAAGAATACCCATTTCTTGAATCTGATTTACAAGGGATGTTTGATGACCTTTTCAAGGAGAAACTCCTTGAACTTCCCGAAATGAAGCGCCCAGAGGAAGCCGGTCAAGTCAATGATCCAAACTATTGCTGTTATCATCGGCTGATTGGCCACCCTCTCACTAAATGCTTTGTCTTTAAAGACAAAATTATGGAATTGGCCCGTCAAGGAAAAATCCTTCTCGAGGAGGATAAAGCATCGGCAAACCAAACAACAATAATGTTTGGATCTGTGTGTTGTCCGATAGAAGTTTATCCACAACAAGCAATGCTTCGTCCAAGGAGCTTGAAAAATTCTCAATTGAAGACGTTATTGAAGATGACAACGAAGGATGGACTTTAGTCACTCGAAAGAGGACTTGCAAGCAAAAAATAAAGAAATGCATCTTTTCGAAAAGCAATCATTCAACAAAGCCTAAAGTGACAATGAGACAACAAAATGCAACGAAAAAACAAAGGGGAGCGACCATAATGCCAATTTCTTCAGATTTTCGGCTCCTTCAAGAGATGCGGCAGCCCGTGACCCTGAGAGAATTTATACCCAAGGGGTATTTAAGTGACGACGCTGATAATTCTACTTCTTGTAATGTCGTCAAAGCTGAAAATTCCCAAGTCACACAAATTGGCACGGAGTTTGAGAAAAAACTCAAAATCGATGATAAATCACCAGTGGATTGTGCAACGACTATCATTTTTTATGATGACGATTTAACTGTTGAGTTCAAAACCCACAACCGACCTTTGTTTGTTAGTGCGTATGTCCGAGAGCAGAAGATGAATCGGATACTTATTGATGGGGGATCTGCTGTCAATATCATGTCCGTGCGTGCTATGAAAGAGTTAGGAATCTCAAGCGATGAACTCTCCCAGAGCCGCCTCATGATCCAAGGATTTAACCAAGGGGGGCAAAAAGCAATTGGCCTCATAAGGCTTGAATTGCTCATTGGCGAATTATCTTCAAGTGCGTTATTTCATATAATTGAGGCCAAAACCTCTTATAATATGCTTCTGAGACGACCCTGAATTCACGAAAATGAAATTATACCGTCTACTCTGCATCAATGTTTCAAATATTGTCGAGACGGTATAGTTAAGAAGGTTGTTGCCGATGATAAACCTTTCACTGAGGCCGAGACTCACTTTGCCGACGCTAAATTTTACCTTCAGAAAGAAGCAAAAAGAAAAGAATCAGTAAAGGAAAAAAATCAGGATTTCAAGGTACCCGTTTTGCGGTATATTCCAAAATCAAAGAGAGAAGAAGGTCAGTCTTCTTTTATCAGGAATGATACATTAAATGTTCCGCTTACCAAAATAGAGCCTGTCAAAAGTGAGAAAGCGAGCTTGCAAGGATTTGTTCGTCCCAAAGAAGAACCGGCAGTAGAGCATTACTCACTACCAACTAATCGGACTCAAGAAGGTTTTGATCCAAACGCGTATAGACTTCTTGCTAAGACCGGTTATAACCCAAATGAAAAGCATGCATTGGGAAAACTCCCTCCTGAGTTGACTGGCGAGAAAACTCATGGATTAACACCTACGCAGAAAATGCTGAAAGAAAAGGGTTATAATGTTGAAAGTTCATCGATGGGTCTGGGTTATCAACCGCCTTCTCCGATGCGTATAATGATC